>NC_057806.1:206620201-206808747 GCF_018294505.1 Triticum aestivum
ATTCCGCGCCGCGCCACCCGCGCGTCCTCCGCCGGAGCTGCGCCACCGCCTCCCGCTCCCTGCCGAGCGCCGCCGCCGCCATGCGCATCCTCCGCGCCGCCGCCTCCTTTCTCCACCGCCACGCCCGAGCTCGTCGGCGAGCTCGCCTTGCCACCGGACCGCGCCGCCCTGCTCCGGGCCCTGGTCACCGCTGTCCCCGCGGGTGCTCCGCCGTTCTGCCATGCGCGCCGCCCGCCGGACCTCGCGTGCACCACCGCGCCTCGCCGGAGTTCCAACCTCGCCGGCGTCTTCCTCCGCGCCCGCCAGATCCGATCCAGCCCGGGTGGATCAGATCCACCGGGTGCCCGAACCAAACGCGACGCCGCTCGATCCGGATCCGCGCCATCCCGCTTCTCCTCGTCACGGGTTGACTTTCTCGGAGAGGCCTAATTTCGTGTAAGTCCCAGTACTTTCATGCCTTTTTCATCGCATCATAACTTCCTCATCATAGCCCCGATTCGTGCGTGTAGCATATCAAAATGTTCTTCTCGACGAGTACATCATTTCATCTCATTGCATCATTAACATTTGAGATCATCTTGATGCCCTAAATGCTGTTGGAAGAGGGCTATGTGAGGATAGTTTCAGATCTATTTCAGCATTTGCACTTTTGTCATTTTTGCCATGATTAATGTGTGCATGCTATGATCCTGAGCTCTACATGTGTTTTGAAGTATGCCATGCCATCTTTACAGGGGTGTATGCGATGTATTTTTGTGATCTTTGTGGTCACTAGCACAAGCATGCAAAGTATCTTACTCAATGATGCTGATTTCAGGGACTTAGTTTTTCACTAAGTCCTTGTCCTGCTGTAATTTTTATGCCATATGTTCATATTGTTTCCTAGTGATCCGTGCCTCTTTTCAGCATGATCAATAAGGATGTTTTGTAGATATTGTGGTGCTATATCCATCCATGTCTTTGTTTGCAATTATGGAGCACCCTAGCTTGAGTCAATCGAGCTCTACTTTTGCTATAAAATGTTCCTGGCAGATTGTTAACATGTTTAGCAATTTTGCCGAGCTTGTTGTTGTTGATCCATGCATGCTATATTGTTGTTCTTGCCATGTCTAGCTTTTATGCCATATCTATTTGCTGGGTGTATGATTAGTTTGTCATGCAATGCCTCGTAGTGAGTGCATCGAGCTCGTAAACATGCCTACTCGTTATCTGTTTTGCCATGCTCCAGTTTTTCACTTTCTGAATCTGCTTATGTTTTTGCTATGTTCACATGCTTGCAATTGTATTTTCTGATCCCTTTTGGCTCATGGTCACTAAGGGACTTTTGTTGTATGCTTTGAGTAGCTTCATGCCATGCCTTGCTTTGCCATGATATGTTCCTGTAGCATGTAGTTTTTGTGCTCTAAACATTGCTTCCTGATGATAAATTCCTGACATGCTATTAATTTCACTAAGTCTGAAACCCGTTATCTTTTGCACTTTTGCTATACTTGTTTGAACCTGCTATTGAGTGAATTAGCCGTCGCTCAGTGTTCATGTTTTGTCGAGCATCATGAGTGGATTCCTGCCATGTATCTTGTTGCCATGTTTGAGTGCGGTAGCTTATTTATCTTGATGCATTTAGGAGGCTACTTGCTGTTTATCGCAGACCGGTGCCATATTTGTTTTGCTTGCCATTTCCAAACCGTGCATCCGATTCCGGTGATCTTTATATCGATTTCAACCAAAATCAACTCCTCTTTCCAGTGGCACTCTTGGATTTCCAAGTTGAGGCCAGGTTCAATCATTCCTTTCCAAATCATGCATATGCACCGCATACCGCATCCCACATATCATGTCATATTCATGTGTTGGTTGTTTACTATGTTGTGTGTTTCTTTCCGGTGTTGCTTCTTCGGGTTGGTTCCGATAAGGTCGCGTTTGTGAGGACCAGTTCGACTATGTCCGTTTGTCTTCTTCATGGACTCGTTCTTCTTCCTTGCGGGATTTCAGGCAAGATGACCATACCCTCGAAATCACTTCTATCTTTGCTTGCTAGATGCTCTCTCTTTTGCTATGCCTATGCTACGGTACCTACCACTTGCTTATCATGCCTCCCATATTGTTAAGCCAAGCCTCTAACCACCTTGTCCCTAGCAAACGTTGTTTGGCTATGTTACCGCTTTGCTCAGCCCCTCTTATAGGGTTGTTAGTTGCAGGTGAAGATTGGAGTTTGTTCCTTGTTGGAACATGGATATTATTGTTGGGATATCACAATATCTCTTATGTAATTAATGCATCTATATACTTGGTAAAGGGTGGAAGGCTCGGCCTTATGCCTGGTGTTTTGTTCCACTCTTGCCGCCCTAGTTTCCGTCATACCGGTGTTATGTTCCTTGATTTTGCGTTCCTTACACTGTTGGGTTATAATGGGAACCCCTTGATAGTTTGCTTTGAATAAAACTCCTCCAGCAAGGCCCAACTTTGGTTTTACCATTTGCCACCTAGCCTTTTTCCCTTGGGAGTCACACATCCCAAGGGTCATCTTTATTTTAACCCCCCCGGGCCAGTGCTTGTCTAAGTGTTGGTCCAAACTAGAGCCCCTTGCGGCGCCACCTCGGGGAAACTCGAGGGCTGGTTTTAGTTGTACGGATTGCTTATCCGGTGTGCCCTGAGAACGAGATATGTGCAGCTCCTATCGGGATGTCAGCGCATCGGGCGGTCTTGCTGGACTTGTTTTACCATTGTCGAGGATGTCTTGTAACCGGGATTCCGAGTCTGATCGGATTGTCTTGGGAGAAGGAATGTCCTTCGTTGACCATGAGAGCTTGTGATGGGCTAAGTTGGGACACCCCTGCAGGGATTGAACTTTCGAAAGCCATGCCCATGGTTATGGGCAGATGGGAATTTGTTAATGTCCGGTTGTAGAAAACCTGAAACTTAACTTAATTAAAATGCATCAACCGCATGTGTAACCGTGATGGTCTCTTCTCGGCAGAGTTCGGGAAGTGAACACAGTGTTGGAGTTATGTTTGGCGTAGGTTGTTCTAGGATCACTTCTTGATCATAGTTTCTCGACCGTGCTTTGCCTTCTCTTCTCGCTCTCATTTGCGTATGTTAGCCACCATATATGCTAGTCGCTCGCTGCAGCTCCACCTCATACCTTTTACCCTTCCTATAAGCTTAAATAGTCTTGATCGCGAGGGTGTGAGATTGTTGAGTCCCCGTGACTCACAGATACTTCCAAAACTAGTTTGCAGGTGCTAATGATATCGTGTTCGTTATGTTGTTCCGTTTCCAGTTGATCAGTAGTGGAGCCCAGTTGGGACGATCAGGGATCTGTGTAGCATTTGGGGTAGTCTTCTTTTATTTTCGTTCCGTAGTCGGGCCTTGATTGTATCTGGATGATGATGCTTTATTCATGTATTGTGTGAAGTGGCGATTGTAAGCCAACTATGTATCTCTTTCCTTATGTATTACATGGGTTGTGTGAATATTACCTCACTTGCGACATTGCTTACAATGCGGTTATGCCTCTAAGTCGTGCTTCGACATGTGGGAGATATAGCCGCATCGTGGGCGTTACAAGTTGGTAATCAGAGCCTTCCCCGACTTAGGAGCCCTCCTACTTGATCGAATCGCTGGCATTGTTGAGTCTAGCAAAATGTTTTCAGTCATTTAGGATTATATATATATATACATCGGAGAGTAGGATTCATTTTACTCCTCAGTCCCTTCGTCACTCTGGTGAGGCATCCTGACGTAGAGTTTTGACTCTTCTCCTCTCAAATTTCACTAAAATTTTTTTAGGATCACGCGGGTATCTTGGAATCGTTCCGATGGTTTTGTGACGAGAACATTGTTGTGACGCCCCGAGACCGTTGCGCCAGGTGTCTTCCGGTGTTTTGTTGTTGTTGCCTTGTCTTTTGCTTGCGTGTTGCATCTTGCCATGTCATCATGTGCATTGCATCATGCCATCATGCAACCCGTTTTTTTAAACTCAACTAAATAAATTGCATGGATCTTTGATCCATTTAAACTGAGGGAATTCACGTGGTGATTCTCTTCATAACATATCCTCCCTATAGTAGGGAGATATATTCAATATTTATTTAATTTTAAATTCACTATAACACACTTGCAAATCCTAATGGCTTTGTTATCACAACCCTTGGCCTCGAACTTAGTCCATAAATTCTTTCGTAATTTTCGGAGCTCTCCCAAAAATCCGAACATTTTTGGACACCTTCATTTCCTAGCCCTTGTTCAAACCTTTTGGATTAAATTCAAATGATTTTGAATTTAGATCTTGCATTCTTGCCCACTCCATTTTTCTGGGTTTAAGCTCATTTTTATGAGACCGGGAGAAATTACCCCATGCATAAATCTTTTCCTAACCTCTCTTTTTTTCTCTCTTTTCTTTTCTGCAAAAGGAAACACGAGGGAGAGAGAGAGCATGCACTGCTGGCCATTTGGGCCTCCCACCAAGCTGACCCACCCAGGCCATCGTTCCCCACAAGCCCATTAGCCAGGCCGGCCCCTCCTACTTCATGGCCTGCTAGGCCCAGCCGCCTCCCACTAGTGCCTGCAACCCTAGGCCCGACTGAACCCCACTCCCCTCGATTGCTCGTTCCCTCGTTCCCTCACCGCCGCCAGAAGCCATCTCCCTCGCTCGACCTCCTCCTTCCCTCGATCTCTCTCTCTCGTGTCCGATCCACATCCCCAACTGTTCGAACCCCCTATCGATCTCCCTCCGGCTCCCCTCATCCTCCCTCCTCCTTTGATCCAGGGAACCAGGTCGGAGCCACGTCGGCCTCCTCGCCGCCGTTGCGTCCACGGGGCATCAGCATGCGCGAGCCCACACCCCCGCCTCCTTCTCCCACCAGTGTTGCCGCCTTCCCCACTCCGGTGAGGCCCCACCCGCCGACGTCAAGCACTACCCATCCCGGCCTTCTCCTTGCTGCTCTCGGCGTAGGCCACTGGCCCCAGTTGTCATGGCGCCGACCACTAGAGGCTCCAAGCCAGCAAGCCCCTTCCTCATCGGGCCTCCTCTGCTTCTCCTCATGCTCGAGCTGCACCGTGTCGTGCCACTCGGCGCCCTGCTCCATACCTCGACCTCGTCCAGCGATCTTGCCTCCACTGCGTCGTCCCTCCTTCTCTTGCTCGTCTCTGTTTTTCTGCCAAGTACATGCTTCACCACCGAACCAGAACGCCAAGTACCACTACAAACTCGAAGAATTCGGATGCATCAAGTCCCTGAGGAGACCCCTTTTTCGCCAAGTTCGACTACCCGCATCATCAAGAACCACTACGGCCGGAGACCTCGGACCCGCCAAGTACCCCTTCGAGCTATCACTACCGCAAGCGCCAAGTTCCACGACGACCTCATGAACGTCTACTTCCTCTTCGACTCGTGAACCTCTACTTCCACTACGATCCGCGAGTACCACTACTTCCACCTACGAACTCGAACCGCCGCAATACCGCATGCTTCAAAGGTATAACCTCGAGGCGACGTCCGTGAACGTATGTTTGCGATGCTTGAGATGCTCGTGTTTTGCACCCTATTCAAATTGTCACTCGTTTCCTTGTCACCAACTCGTGGGACACCCGGAATCCGGGAGCGCCCCACCATCTTTTGCACGCATCCGCACACTTCTCCTTTGCATCGGTATCTCAATCGAGTTACCAGGAACCAGAATGTTGTCGTGGCACCATTTTCCGTTATCGTTGCCGCGACACCGTTTTCCGTTATCGTTGCCGTGGCACCCCTTTTGTTTCCGCCATGATGACAAATGCTTCTTAATGCTCTTGTCAACTTTTAATAAAATTGCATAAACTTGAACATGCCATCCGCATCATGTTAACAACATTAATATGGTTTAAATTGTTGTTGCACCAAATTGATAAATGCATATGGGGATTTACCGGATTCATTGTTTGTTATATCCGGCCCCATTTAAATTGTTTAGATGGTATAGTTTTGTTATGCTTCACCTCTTGCCATGTTAACCAACATTTAAATTTGTTGAGTACCTAACCGGGAGAGAACTAAATAATTGATGTGGTGTTTCGTCTATATGCAACCCGTTGCATATTGAGCTCCACTTAATTTGTAGTTTTGTTTGTGCACTTTGCCATGCCATGCTTCTTTAAACCGGTCATGCATCATACTTGGTTGTGCATCATGCCATGATTTTGTGGTGGTTGTTTACTATGTTGTGTGCTTCTTTCCGGTGTTGCTTCTTCGGGTTGGTTCCGGTAACGTCGCGTTTGTGAGGACCCGTTCGTCTACATCCGTTTCTCTTCTTCATGGACTCGTTCTTCTTCCTTGCGGGATTTCAGGCAAGATGATCATACCCTCGAAATCACTACTATCTTTGCTATGCTAGATTTGCTCGCTCTTTTGCTATGCCAATGCTATGATGCCTACCACTTGCTTTCAAGCCTCCCAAATATCCATGTCAAGCCTCTAACCCACCTTGTCCTAGCAAACCGTTGATTGGCTATGTTACCGCTTTGCTCAGCCCCTCTTATAGCGTTGTTAGTTGCAGGTGAAGATTGAAGTTTTGTTCCTTGTCCGAACATGGAGATGTCGTTCCTTGTTGGAACATGTTTACTTGTTGGGATATCACTATATATCTTATTTAATTAATGCATCTATATACTTGGTAAAGGGTGGAAGGCTCGGCATGCCTGGTGTTTTGTTCCACTCTTGCTGCCCTAGTTTCCGTCATATCGGTGTTATGTTCCCGGATTTTCCGTTCCTTACGCGGTTGGGCTATAATGGGAACCCCTTGACAGTTCGCCTTAAGTAAATCTCTTCCAGCAATGCCCAACATTGGTTTTACCATTCGCCACCTAGCCTCTTTTTCCCTTGGCTTTCGCGGACTCAAGGGTCATCATTATTTTACCCCCCCGGGCCAGTGCTCCTCTGAGTGTTGGTCCAACCTGTCAGCTGCCGGTGACCACCAGGGGCAACTATGGGCTGGCCTACCCGTACCTAAGACAATCTGAGTGTGCCCTGAGAAAGAGATATGTGCAGCTCCTATCGGGATTTGTCGGCACATTCAGGCGGTGTTGCTGGTTTAGTTTTACCCTATCGAAATGTCTTGTTGTACCGGGATACCGAGTCTGATCGGAATGTCTCGGGAGGAGGTCTATTCCTTCGTTGACCGTGAGAGCTTTTGATGGGCTAAGTTGGGACACCCCTGCAGGGATTTGAACTTTCGAAAGCCGTGCCCGCGGTTATGGGCAGATGGGAATTTGTTAATGTCCAGTTGTAGAAAACCTGAAGTTGACCTTAATTAAAAATGCATCAACCGCGTGTGTAACCGTGATGGTCTCTTTCCGGCGGAGTCCGGGAAGTGAACACGGGGTTGGAGTTATGCTTGGCGTAGGTTGCTATAGGATCACTTCTTGATCATAGATTTCTCGATCATGCTTTGTCTTTTCTTCTCGCTCTCTTTTGTGTATGTTTAGCCACCATATATGCTAGTCGCTTGCTGCAGCTCCACCTCATACCTTTAACTTACCCATAAGCTTAAATAGTCTTGATCACGAGGGTGCGAGATTGCTGAGTCCCCGTGGCTCACAGATACTTCCAAAAACCAGCTTGCAGGTGCCGATGAGACCGTGCAGATGACGCGACCAAGCTCAGGAGGAGCTCGATGAAGATCTTGTCCTTTGTGTTGTTCCGTTCTAGTTGATCAGTAGTGGAGCCCAATTGGGATCGATCGGGGACCGTTGTCGCATTTGTGGTTCTTCTTTTTTTTTGGTTCCGTAGTCGGACCTTGATTGTATTTGGATGATGTAATGCTTTATTCATGTATTTGTGTGAGGTGGCGATTGTAAACCAACTATGTATCTCTTTCCCTTATGTATTACATGGGTTGTGTGAAGATTACCTCACCTGCGACTTTGCTTTCAATGCGGTTATCCCTCTAAGTCGTGCTTCGACACGTGGGAGATGTAGCCGCATCGAGGGTGTTACAAGTTGGTAATCAGAGCCTTCCCCGACCTTAGGAGCCCCATTGCTTGATCGTTTTAAGTGGCCGAGTTGTGTCTAGAAAAAATGTTTTGAGTCATTTAGGAATTATATATCAGAGAGTTTAGGAATTCTTTTTACTTCCCAGTCTCCTCATCGCTTTGGTAAGGCATCCTGACGTAGAGTTTTGACTCTTCTCTTCTCAAATTTCACTAAATTTTTTTAGGATCACGCGGGTGTCTTGGAATCATTCCGATGGTTTTATGATGAGAACATTGTCTTGGTGCCTCCTGTCAGGGGTTTTGTGGAAGTGTCCCGGGGAGTTGAGCTCTGAGGTGTTGTCGTCATAATTTTATCGTTGCAGTTTTGGAATACCTGAGATTAGTACGCCGACATCGAAAATCTCTTTTATGCAGTTCGTTGGTGAGATAACCTCGACGCCACCCAGTACTGGGGCGGGAGTTCAGGAGTATTGCCATAACTCGTATAACGGATGCTTTTCGAAGGTTGAGGTAGATGATTTCCGAAGTTTTCTCGGTTATGTGTTGAAGGATGGATACAACTGGATGTAGGATTTGCTTGATTTGGGTGAGATATTATGCTTCCCCTGTATCCCCAACACCTGATTGCATAATCGGAAAGGTTCAGGAGTTTCATAAGTGGGAATTCAAGTAGCTCTTAGGATATCTTTCTGACAGAAGTATGATTTGAAATTGGGGTTCGACGTCTAGTGGTCCGCCTATTCACGGTTGGTTTTACACTGGTCTCGTTGTGTCTTAAAGAGTCCTTGGCTATGCCGACTCGGGGACGCTTCGTATGTCATGTGCACTGCCTTGTACATGATGGTGCTGTACGATCGAGCCCGTGTAGGCCCCACCACGAAAACTTCGGACGAAATCTCTGTCATATGTTTGTTCCGGCTTATTCTGCAAGCCAATCCTTTGTTTTGTTTTGAGCTGTGGTATTCGAGTTGCTTCGAAGTCAAATGTTGATTCCATACCTTTTCTAAACGTTGTTCTCATATTCCCATGTGAATACTAATCCTTCTCGATCATCGAGTTTGTCATTTCAATTTCTTTTCAACCGGCGTGTTTCTCTTCAAGTGGATCCGATCATTTCAACATTCGCAAGACCAATTATCAGTTCTTCTCAACGGTGTTTGTTTCATCCATCTCCAAGTTGCCTTTGTTTTCCCACCCTCCCTCCCTTGTTTTTCTTCAACGACTCAGATTTCTTAATCAAGTATCCATTTTACTGATGTGAAGTCTCTCCATTCTTTTCAATCAATATCCTTATCTGGTGATTCTCAAGAAGATTCTAACGGAGCTTCAAGTTCGTCACTCTTCACTCGTTCTCTTCTCCGGTGGATTCAAATCAAGCTTTTGGTGTTTGATCATATTCTTTTCCTTATTTCAAATGTCTTCTCTTGGCGGTGCACCTCTCAATCATTAACTTTTCGTTATTCATTTGTTCCGGAGTGCTAAAGATATCTCGACGATTCGTGTTTCCACTCTGCATTCATTCAAGATCTTTCGAGATTGGTATCTCATTAAATCATTTAATTCAACCGGTGCAATATCTTTCAAGTAATCATTTCAACGGTGTTTCTCTTGAGTGGGCCCTAACCCACAAGTCTATTCCCAGGATCTTACCCGACTCTTCTTCTTTCCCGGAGATATCCTAAATTCCTTTTAAAGTTTGACGCAAGAATGAATTATCATCAGTCAAATGCCCTTCTCCAAGATATTTCAAATTCATTTCATCGTTGATTCAACTTTTATATTATTCTTTATTCCGGTGCCTCAACAATTCATGGTGGTGTTTCTCGTCGTATTTCTCAGATTTTGGAGACCGAAGAAGATTTTCTCTCAATCTTGCTCCATTCTCTTCAAGATTCGTGATTCTAGCTTGTTGCCATCCTCTCGTAATTGTTTTGATCGTGAAAATTCTTTTCACCTATCCGGAGCAATTCAAGAGTTTTTTCAATTTGTTTCTCCAAAGGCCACCACCTCAGAAGTATTCATTCTCAGCTTTCAGCTCTCTTTCTTCTAATCATACCGATGCATCATTCAAATTTCTCTAATCAGTTCGTGATCCCTTCGTTCTCTTATATCTAAATTCTCTCAAGCATCTTCATTCATTTGCAATTTCATCCCGGTGTTTCTTTATCTTTTCTTCATTCATTTTCAATTCTTATGGTGGTTTGTTCAAGATCCCTCTTCTTACGTTATCATACTTCCGTTCTTTCAAATCCTACCGGTGGATCATTGAAGGACTCTTCAAGTTTGCGCTATAGCTATCTTAATCTTTTCAACGAGAATAAGTAGTATGCCAAATCCGTTGATTGTCATCAATTTAATTGGTGAAGGATAAGCATAATGCAATTCTTATTCTTGTTTCATCGACTGAACTCAATTCCCTATTCCGGAGGCTCATCAAATTCCTGATTTCAATTGTGCATCTTCTCTTTTTCCGGAGTTCTCATGAAGGTTCTACATGATGGTTCATCTATGATTTAATTCATTCTGGAAGTGTTCATTGAGATTCTTTTCCAAGAAGCTCAAGCTTTCTTCATATTGTAATCCAGAGTGCAATTTTTCTCCCGTATCGTTGGAGGTGGTATTATGTCATTCTTGATAATTTGAATTCATGTTTCATGATTCACATGTTGTCATGAACGAGATATTTTAAATCCATCAATCTCTTCATTGCTATTATCTTGGGTTATATTTCACCTAAAGCCTTCTCTAAGGTTTGTTGCTATTATGGTGCTTATAAATGATCCAAGTTCTTCATATATCCTTTCCGATGCGATATACTTTCTCGCCAATTTGTTCATATCAATCCAATTCTTTTTCCGTGAGTGGCAGGTTGTCACCTCATAATTTGAGATGTATTCCATAAGACCATATCAAGCTTATTCTTTTAGTTGTTGGTTTTCCAACAACTCCGTTCTAGCCTTTGTTGTAAGCGTGCTCTTCCAAGATATTGTTTTCTACTTCGTTCACTCCTTTCCATTCTCTCTTTTCTTTCGGAGGCATTTTGATGTGGCTCTCTTCTATTTTTTTCCTTTTTGTTCTTGTCAAGATCAAGTTCTTTTCATCTTATCAAGTCTTGCATCCCTTCTTAACCGGAGTGCTGTTCGAATTTGTTCTTCCTTGTTCCTCTTTTCTAACAGAGTGTTTTCGACTTCGTTCATCTCCGTTGTATTCTTTTCTCGAAATGGCCTAACCTTTTCAAGGTTCTTTGGTTTCACTCGTTTGTCAAAGAAGCAACTTAGCTTTACCTCTTCTCTTTCCCTTCCGTTTTTCCCCTCCGGTACCATTCTAGATCTCGGGACGAGATCCTCTCGTAGTGGTGGAGTGTTGTGACGCCCCGAGACCATTGCGCCAGGTGTCTTCCGGTGTTTCATTGTTGTTGCCTTGTCTTTTGCTTGCGTGTTGCATCTTGCCATGCCATCATGTGCATTGCATCATGTCATCATGCAACCCATTTTTTTAAACTCAACTAAGTAAATTGCATGGATCTTTGATCCATTTAAACCGAGGGAATTCACGTGGTGATTCTCTTTATAACATATCCTCCCGATAGTAGGGAGATATATTCAATATTTCTTTAATTTTAAATTCACTATAACACACTTGCAAATCCTAATGGCTTTGTTATCACAACCCTTGGCCTCGAACTTAGTCCGTAAATTCTTTTGTCATTTTCGGAGCTCTCCCAAAAATCCGAACATTTTTGGACACCTTCATTTCCTAGCCCTTGTTCAAACCTTTTGGATTAAATTCAAATGATTTTGAATTTAGATCTTGCATTCTTGTCCACTCCATTTTTCTGGGTTTAAGCTCATTTTTATGAGACCGGGAGAAATTACCCCATGCATAAATCTTTTCCTAACCTCTCTTTTTTTCTCTCTTTTCTTTTCTGCAAAAGGAAACATGAGGGAGAGAGAGAGAGCATGCACTGCTGGCCATTTGGGCCTCCCACCAAGCTGGCCCACCTAGGCCATCGTTCCCCACAAGCCCATTAGCCAGGCCGGCCCCTCCTCCTTCATGGCCTGCTAGGCCCAGCCGCCTCCCACTAGTGCCTGCAACCCTAGGCCCGACTGAACCCCACTCCCCTCGATTGCTCGTTCCCTCGTTCCCTCACCGCCGCCAGAAGCCATCTCCCTCGCTCGACCTCCTCCTTCCCTCGATCTCTCTCTCTCGTGTCCGATCCCCATCCCCAGCTGTTCGAACCCCCTCTCGATCTCCCTCCGGCTCCCCTCATCCTCCCTCCTCCTTCGATCCAGGGAACCAGGTCGGAGCCACGTCGGCCTCCTCGCCGCCATTGCGCCCACGGGGCCATCAGCCCGCGCGATCCCGCACCCCCGCCTCCTTCTCCCACCAGTGTCGCCGCCTTCCCCACTCTGGTGAGTCCGCCGCCCGCCGACATCAAGCACTGCCCATCCCGGCCTTCTCCTTGCTGCTCTCGGCGTAGGCCGCTGGCCCCAGTCGTCATGGCGCCGGCCACCAGAGCCTTCAAGCCAGCAAGCCCCTTCCTCATCGGGCTTCCTCTGCTTCTCCTCGTGCTCGAGCTGCATCGTGTCGTGCCACTCGGCGCCCTGCTCCATACCTCGACCTCGTCCAGCGATCTTGCCTCCACCACGTCGTCCCTCCTTCTCTTGCTCATCTCTGTTTTGCTGCCAAGTACATGCTTCACCACCGAACCAGAACGCCAAGTACCACTACAAACTCGAAGAATTCGGATGCATCAAGTCCCCGAGGAGACCCGTTTTTCGACAAGTTCGACTACCCGTATCATCAAGAACCACTACGGCCGGAGACCTTGGACCCGCCAAGTACCCCTTCGAGCTATCACTACCGCAAGCGCCAAGTTCCACGACGACCTCATGAACGTCTACTTCCTCTTCGACTCGTGAACCTCTACTTCCACTATGATCCGCGAGTACCACTACTTCCACCTACGAACTCGAACCGCCGCAATACCGCATGCTTCAAAGGTATAACCTCGAGGCGACGTCCGTGAACGTATGTTTGCGATGCTTGAGATGCTCGTGTTTTGCACCCTATTCAAATTGTCACTCGTTTCCTTGTCGCCAACTCGTGGGACACCCGGAATCCGGGAGCGCCCCACCATCTTTTGCACACATCCGCACACTTCTCCTTTGCATCGGTATCTCAATCGAGTTACCAGGAACCAGAATGTTGTCGTGGCACCATTTTCCGTTATCGTTGCCGCGGCACCGTTTTCCGTTATCGTTGCCGTGGCACCCCTTTTGTTTCTGCCATGATGACAAATGCTTCTTAATGCTCTTATCAACTTTTAATAAAATTGCATAAACTTGAACATGCCATCCGCATCATGTTAACAACATTAATATGGTTTAAATTGTTGTTGCACCAAATTGATAAATGCATATGGGGATTTACCGGATTCGTTGTTTGTTATATGCGGCCCCATTTAAATTGTTTAGATGGTATAGTTTTGTTATGCTTCACCTCTTGCCATGTTAACCAACATTTAATTTTGTTGAGTACCTAACCGGGAGAGAACTAAATTATTGATGTGGTGTTTCGTCAATATGCAACCCATTGCATATTGAGCTCCACATAATTTGTAGTTTTGTTTTTGCACTTTGCCATGCCATGCTTCTTTAAACCGGTCATGCATCATACTTGGTTGTGCATCATGCCATGATTTTGTGGTGGTTGTTTACTATGTTGTGTGCTTCTTTCCGGTGTTGCTTCTTCGGGTTGGTTCCGGTAACGTCACGTTTGTGAGGACCCGTTCGTCTACATCCGTTTGTCTTCTTCATGGACCCATTCTTCTTTCTTGCAGGATTTCAGGCAAGATGATCATACCCTCGAAATCACTACTATCTTTGCTATGCTAGATTTGCTCGCTCTTTTGCTATGCCAATGCTACGATGCCTACCACTTGCTTTCAAGCCTCCCAAATTGCCATGTCAAGCCTCTAACCCACCTTGTCCTAGCAAACCGTTGATTGGCTATGTTACCGCTTTGCTCAGCCCCTCTTATAGCGTTGTTTGTTGCAGGTGAAGATTGAAGTTTTGTTCCTTGTTGGAACATGGAGATGTCGTTCCTTGTTGGAACATGTTTACTTGTTCGGATATCACTATATATCTTATTTAATTAATGCATCTATATACTTGGTAAAGGGTGGAAGGCTCGGCCTTATGCCTGGTGTTTTGTTCCACTCTTGCCGCCCTAGTTTCCATCATATCGGTGTTATGTTCCCGGATTTTGCGTTCCTTACGCGGTTGGGCTATAATGGGAACCCCTTGACAGTTCGCCTTAAGTAAAGCCCTTCCAGCAATGCTCAACATTGGTTTTACCATTCGCCACCTAGCCTCTTTTTCCCTTGGGTTTCGCGGACTCAAGGGTCATCATTATTTTACCCCCCCCCCTCGGGCCAGTGCTCCTCTGAGTGTTGGTCCAACCTGTCAGCTGCCGGTGACCACCAGGGGCAACTCTGGGCTGGCCTACCCGTACCTAAGACAATCTGAGTGTGCCCTGAGAAAGAGATATGTGCAGCTCCTATCGGGATTTGTCGGCACATTCGGGCGGTGTTGCTGGTTTAGTTTTACCCTGTCGAAATGTCTTGTTGTACCGGGATTCCGAGTCTGATCGGAATGTCTCGGGAGGAGGTCTATTCCTTCGTTGACCGTGAGAGCTTGTGATGGGCTAAGTTGGGACACCCCTGCAGGGATTTGAACTTTCGAAAGTCGTGCCCGCGGTTATGGGCAGATGGGAATTTGTTAATGTCCGGTTGTAGAAAACCTGAAGTTGACCTTAATTAAAAATGCATCTACCGCGTGTGTAACCGTGATGGTCTCTTTCCGGCGGAGTCCGGGAAGTGAACACGGTGTTGGAGTTATGCTTGGCGTAGGTTGCTATAGGATCACTTCTTGATCATATTTCTCGATCATGCTTTATCTTCTCTTCTCGCTCTCTTTTGCGTATGTTTAGACACCATATATGCTAGTCGCTTGCTGCAGCTCCACCTCATACCTTTAGCTTACCCATAAGCTTAAATGGTCTTGATCGCGAGGGTGCGAGATTGTTGAGTCCCCGTGGCTCACAGATACTTCCAAATACCAGCTTGCAGGTGCCGATGAGACCGTGCAGATGATGCAACCAAGCTCAGGAGGAGCTCGATGAAGATCTTGTCCTTTGTGTTGTTCTGTTCTAGTTGATCAGTAGTGGAGCCCAGTTGGGGTCGATCGGGGACCTTTGTCGCATTTGGGGTTCTTCTTTTATTTTGGTTCCATAGTCGGACCTTGATTGTATTTGGATGATGTAATGCTTTATTCATGTATTTGTGTGAGGTGGCGATTGTAAACCAACTATGTATCTCTTTCCCTTATGTATTACATGGGTTGTGTGAAGATTACCTCACTTGCGACTTTGCTTTCAATGCAGTTATGTCTCTAAGTCGTGCTTCGACACGTGGGAGATATAGCCGTATCGAGGGCGTTACAATTGTTCTTGGTGCCTCCTGACATTTAGGGGTTGTGGCATTGTCCCGGGGAGTTGAGCTACGAGGTGTTGTCATCACAATTTTATCGTTGCAGTTCTAGAATACCTGAGTTTCGCCGACATCGAAAATCTCTTTTATGCAGTTGTTGGTGAGATAACCTCAACGCCACCCAGTACTGGGGCAGGAGTTCGGGAGTATTGCCATAACTCGTATAATGGATGCTTTTCGAAGGTTGAGGTAAATGAGTTCCGAAGTTTTCTTGGTTATGTGTTGAAGGATGGATACAACTGGATGTAGGATTTGTTAGTTTTGGGTGAGATATTATGCTTCCCCTGTATCCCCAACACCTGATTGCATAACTGGAAAGTTTCGGGAGTTTACAAGTGGGAATTAAAGTAGCTCCTAGGGTATCTTTCCGACAGATGTATGATATGAAATTGGGGTTCGACGTCTAGTGGTCCGCCTATCCACGGTTGGTTTTATAGTGGTCTCGTTGTGTCTTAAAGAGTCCTTGGCTATGCTGACTCGGGGATGCTTCGTATGTCATGTGCACTGACTTGTACATGATGGTGCTGTACGATCGAGCCTATGTAGCCCGGGCCGAACACAGCTGTAACGCCCTCGATGCGGCTATATCTCCCACGTGTCGAAGCACGACTTAGAGGCATAACCGCATTGAAAGCAGTGTCGCAAGTGAGGTAATCTTCACACAACCCATGAAATACATAAGGGAAAGAGATACATAGATGGCTTACCATCGCCACTTCACACAATTACATGAATAAAGCATTACATCAACCAGATACAATCAAGGTCCGACTACGGAACCCAAAATAAAAGAAGACTACCCCAAATGCTACACAGATCCCCGATCGACCCCAACTGGGCTCCACTACTGATCAACTAGAACGAAACAACACAAAGGACAAGATCTTCATCGAGCTCCTCCTTGAGCTTGGTTGCGTCACTTGCATGTCTCAACAGCAGCTGCAAACTAGTTTGGAAGTAACTGTGAGTCACGGGGACTCAGCAATCTCACACCCTCGCGATCAAGACTATTTAAGCTTATGGGTAAGGTAAAGGTATGAGGTGGAGCTGCAGCAAGCAACTAGCATATATGGTGGCTAACATACGCAAATGAGAGCGAGAAGAGAAGGCAAAAGCACGGTCGAGAAACTATGATCAAGAAGTGATCCTAGAACAACCTACGTCAAGCATAACTCCAACACCGTGTTCACTTCCCGAACTCCGCCGGAAGAGACCATCGCGGTTACACACGCGGTTGATGTATTTTAATTAAGGTTAACTTCAGGTTTGCTACTACCGGACATTAACAAATTCCCATCTACCAATAACCGCGGGCATGACTTTCGAAAGATCATATCCCTGCAGGGGTGTCCCAACTTAGCCCATCACAAGCTCTCACGGTCAACGAAGGATATTCCTTCTAGCGGGAAGACCCGATCAGGCTCGGAATCCCGGTTACAAGACATTTCGACAGGTAAAAGAAGACCAGCAAGACCGCCCGATGCGCCGACATCCTGATAGGAGCTGCACATATCTCGTTCTCAAGGCAACACCGGATGAGCGCTCCGTACAACTAAAACCAGCCCTCAAGTTTCCCCGAGGTGGCGCTGCAAAGGACTCTAGTTCGGACCAACACTTAGACAAGCACTGGCCCGGGGGGGTTAAAATAAAGATGACCCTCAGGATGTGCGACTCCCAAGGGAAAAGGCTAGGTGGCGAATGGTAAAACCAAGGTTGGGCCTTGCTGGAGGAGTTTTATTCAAGGCGAACTGTCAAGGGGTTCCCATAATAACCCAACTGCGTAAGGAACGCAAAATCTGGGAACATAACACCGATATGACGGAAACTAAGGTGGCAAGAGTGGAACAAAACACCAGGCATAAGGCCGAGCCTTCCACCCTTTACCAAGTATATAGATGCATTAATTAAATAAGAGATATTGTGATATCCCAACAAGTAAACATGTTCCAACAAGGAACAACATCTCCATGTTCCAACAAGGAACAAACTTCAATCTTCACCTGGAACTAACAATGCTATAAGAGGGGCTGAGCAAAGCGGTAACATAGCCAAACAATGGTTTGCTAGGACAAGGTGGGTTAGAGGCTTGGTTCAAATAATATGGGAGGCATGATAAGCAAGTGGTAGGTATCGCGGAAAAGGCATAGCAAAAGAGCGGGCAACTAGCAAGCAAAGATAGAAGTGATTTCGAGGGTATGGTCATCTTGCCTGAAATCCCGCAAGGAAGAAGAACGAGTCCATGAAGAAGACAAACAGACGTAGTCGAACGGTTTCTCACAAATGTGGCGTTATCGGAATCAACCCGAAGAAGCAACACCGGAAAGAGCAAACAACCTAGTAAACAACCACCACATAGACATGGCATGATGCGCAAACAAGTATGATGCATGTCCGGTTTAAAGAGGGCATGGCATGGCAAAGTGCACAAGCGATCCTACAAATTAAGTGGAGCTCAATATGCAACTCCGTTGCATATTGAGGAAACACCACGTTCAAGTTATTTAGTTCGATCTCGTTTATGTACCCAACAATATTAAATGTTGTTAAACATGGCAAGAGGGTGAAGCAAATGAAAACTACCTATCTAAGCAAGTTTAAATGAGGCCGGAACAACAAAACAACAAGTCCGGAAACTCCTCATGTGCATATTTTAGATTTGGTGCTGTTCTGCCCTAAACACAATTTTAGAGTTGTTAAACATGCAAAGCAAGTACACCATGATAAACTAGGCAAAATTCTACCCCATTTACATATAAAGTTTGTTAGGTTTGGAGCTACGGTGATTTAGTTATGAAATAAATCATTTTAGCAAGTTAATTAAGCAAGTTTAAACAAACAACAATTTAATCATTTTAACATAGATGAAAGTTGCAAATTATTAATCTACACAAAATTCTAAGCAAGTTTCATATATGAAGTTTTTACAAGTGATGCACAGATCATTAGTTATTATATGCATGAAGCTCGGGGTCCAAACTATAAATATGCAGTTTTCTGGAAAAATGCGAAAATCGCAGCATTAGGAAAAGAACAAAACGGGCTGAAACTGGAGGGGCTGGGCGCTCACCATGGGCCAGGCCCAGTCGGTGGAAGAGAGTCCAGCAAGGGGGCGCGCTGGGCCTTGGCGCGGAGGAGGCCGACCCGCGGGTGTTCAGGTGTCGTGGATCAATGCGGTCAACGCGGCTGGGACGAGCGGGCGTCCTCTGCTCGACAGGGAAATAGAGCAGCGACGACAGGGACTTGGCGCCGGCGAGCAGGGGCGTGAGCGAGGCTGGCGAGGCGACAACGGGAGGGCTGGATCCGCAGCGGATCCGGTCGGAGACGGGACAGAGGCGACCGGCGATGAAGCTTGGGGCGGCATCCATGGCGCTGTTGTTCAGAGAAGCAAAGAATAGGTTTAGAGATAAGGGAAAAGAGATAGGATGCAGAGAAAGGAGAAGGAAAAGGGACGGCCGGAGGTGCTGTCCTGGGGGCGGTGGAGTTCGACGAGGACGAGGTCTGGAGCAAGGCGCCACGGTACGCTGCTGCTGTTGGCCGGTGAGGGGGAGCACGGGCGGCACGACGATGTCGACGGAGGGCAACGGGGTTGAGTGGACGCGCGCACGGGAGGAGAGGAGGAAGGCGACGACGATGTTGTTGTTTTTGTCGCCGCCGGCAGCAAAGCTCCGGCGCGGCAGAGGCCATGGGGCACGGGAGGAGCTTGGGCGCGCTGGGGAAGGTCCTGCTGGAGGTGGTCGACGGCGACATTTGGGTGCCCCGGCGAGCTGCGGCTCGTCGCCGGCAACAACGGGAACAGAGAGAGGTGATGCTCGGGCAGAGGAGGCCTTGGACGGGCGTGGAGCAATGGATCCAGACGACGGGGCGGTTGTGAAACTCCAAGGCCATGGCGGCCTCTTTCGGTTCTCTGTCCAAAACGAGACAGAGAAAGAGAGAGTTGAGAACGGGGGAGGGAAAGAAGGCAGAGAGAAGGAAGGGAAGAAGAAAAGAGCAGGGGAGGTCAGTGCTGGTCGCCGGTGGTCTGCTCCAGTGAGCTGGCCGGTGCTCGGGCGTCTGGAGCCTCACGCGCTAGCGGCTCCAAGAGAGGGACGACGGGCAGAGGAGCTCGGGCTCCTGCAGGATTTGGGCGGCTTCACGATTCATTCGAGATCGAGGGGGAGAAGAGGTAAGCTTCGGGTGCCAGGGCAAGAAGTAGAGGAGGAACTCGGGATCAAGGCTAGCATAACGGGGAGGAGCAGTGGAGAGCGCTGGTTTGTGGGTGGAGGAAAACAAGGAGGGGGATCCCGAGGTGGACCGAGACCGGGTGGCGGCGGCGAGGAGGAAGGATGGGACAGCTCCCTAGATTTTAGGGTTGCCCCGTTTATATACGCTGGAAGATTAGGTTAGGGGGGTATTGGGTCCGTCCGATCGTAATCGGGCGATCAAGAATAAATTGGCTAGGGAGTCCAAATAAGAAAACAGAGATGTTTTGTAGATGTTAGGGGATGATCCGGACCCAACGGTGACGACTGCTCGGGTCGGGTCCGGGACAACTTTTCGGATGCGCGCGTGAGGAGGGCCGCGGGCTGACAAGAGAGGTTAGGTTGGGCCTAGCGGTAGGTAGTGGACTGTGCAGAAGGCCTTGGGCTGAAAGAAGAGAAGAGAGAGACCCGGCGACTGTTTCCGGAGACCGAAAACGTCCGACGAAGAGACCGGCTATACTGCCGCTATAGTTAACCGTTGGGGCGTCAAACGAACTCCAAATGCGATGAAACTTGACAGGCGGTCTATCTACACTATAATAAGACCACACGTCAACTCTCATCCCATTCCGAGAACATTTTCCGGCCACTTATAAAATACTATTTCGGACATGCCGCGGGCGCGTGCAAGTGTGTCTGGACTCGGAACGGACAACAGAGAGAACTGGGGAACCCGGACGGATGCAAGTTTTGAAAACACGATGATGCAATGCACATGATGCAATGACAAGATGCAACATGCAAGCGAATGACATGGCAACGACGGTGAATAACTGGAAGACACCTGGCGCAACGGTCTCGGGGCGTCACAACAGCGGACAAGACTCATTTGAGCTGCGTCGCGACATAGCCTAGTACAGAGGCGCCTCACACCCCCTATGCTTCACAGACGAAGTAATGGATCACCAAATCCCAGAGGGTTGCAAACCCGTAAATATCGAATCATACGACGGCACAACAGATCCTGCGGTATGGATCAAGGACTTCCTCCTGCACATCCACATGGCCCGCGGTGATGATCTACACGCCATCAAATACCTCCCACTCAAACTCAAAGGACCAGCTCGGCATTGGCTCAACAGCCTGCCAGTAGAATCCATTTGCTGTTGGGAGGATCTGGAAGCCGCATTCCTCGACAACTTCCAGGGCACTTATGTGCGACCACCAGATGCCGATGACTTGAGCCACATAATTCAGTAGCCAGAGGAATCAGCCAGGCAATTCTGGACACGGTTCCTAACAAAGAAAAATCAAATCGTCGACTGTCGGGATGCAGAGGCCATAGCAGCTTTTAAGCACAACATCCGCGACGAGTGGCTCGCCCGGCACCTTGGCCAGGAAAAGCCGAAATCTATGGCAGCCCTCATGACACTCATGACCCGCTTTTGCGTGGGAGAAGACATCTGGCTGGCTCGAAGCAATAACATATCAAAGAACCATGGTACTTCGGATACCAAGGATAGGAATGGCAGGTCACGTTGCAACAAACACAAGCGCCGCATCAACAACGACAATACCGAGGATACGGCAGTCAATGCCGGATTCAGAGGCTCTAAAACTGATCAGCGGAAAAAGCCATTCAAAAGAAGCACCCCAAGCCCGTCTAGTTTGGACCGTATACTCAATCGCTCGTGTCAAATACACGGCACCCCCGACAAGCCAGCCAACCACACCAACAGGGAATGTTGGGTGTTCAAGCAGGCCGGCAAGTTAAATGCTGAAAACAAAGATAAGGGGCCACATAGCGATGATGAGGAAGAGCCCAGGCCGTCGAACACCGAAGGACGGAAGAGGTTCCCCCCACAAGTGCGGACGGTGAACACGATATACACAACCCACATCCCCAAGAGGGAGCGGAAGCGTACGCTAAGGGACGTATATGCGTTGGAGCCAGTAGCCCCAAAGTTCAACCCATGGTCCTCCTGTCCGATCACCTTCGATCACAGGGACCACCCCACTAGTATCCGTCATGGTAGATTCGCCGCACTAGTCCTAGACCCAATCATCGACGGATTTCATCTCACTCGAGTCTTTATGGACGGCGGCAACAGCCTGAACCTGCTTTATCAGGACACAGTGCGCGAAATGGGTATAGACCCCTCAAGGATTAAACCCACAAAAACGACCTTCAAAGGCGTCATACCAGGTGTAGAGGCCCATTGCACAGGCCCAATCACACTGGAAGTGGTCTTCGGATCCCCGGATAACTTCCGAAGCGAGGAGTTAATCTTTGATATAGTCCCGTTCCACAGTGGCTATCATGCACTGCTCGGGCGAACCGCATTTGCAAGATTCAATGCGGTACCACATTATGCATACCTCAAGCTCAAGATGCCAAGACCTCGGGGGGTCATCACAGTCAATGGAAACACAGAGCGCTCTCTCTGCACGGAGGAGCACACTGCAGCCCTCGCAGCAGAAGCACAAAGCAGCCTCTTAAGGCAATCCACCAGTTCGGCGATTAAACACCCGGACACCTTCAAGCGCGCCCGGGGTAATCGACAACAAGACTGCCTGGCACGTTCCGAGCTCACATAGCAATGCGGCCCCCACCCTAGTCCCAGCCAAACGGCGAAATCTGTGCCACGCGTACATAATTACGCATTGAAAATACCATGGGCATAGGTGGGGAGGGGGCACGACTACGGCACGCCCCAAGACACGGCTCAACCGCACTAGGGGCTTCCCGCTTTGTTATTTTCCTCTCTTTCAGGACTTTACTCTCTGGAAACCCCGTCCGGCACTACGATTGTCGGACACACGATGCAACAACCAAGGAGGCAGAAAGCTACGTCGCATCATGTAATTCCCAGGTGGTCTCTAATAACGAGTGAAATACCTGCTTTAAATACCATTCCTCAGCTTGCCCTTCGAGGGGACATGTCAAATAGTCCTACTTTTTGCTTATCGCACTACTTGTATCATTCTGCTTCGACGCACCTTTTTGAATAAACAATGCATAGCACTAGACTATTACCGCATTCTCTATTCCCTTTTTATATATATGTTCATTCATGACATTCAGCATCCGTACACTCTAGTACGGCCAATACGCCAGGGGCTTAAGTGTACCCCATAATACGGCGTGAGAAGTCGAACACTTTCGACAGTGCGGCACCCCGAACTTATAGCATTATATGCATCAGCTCCGAATCATGTCTTGGGTCAATAGTTGGGTTTGGCCGGCTCCCATGTTTTGGTACCTTACGTTCCGCTATATCGGCTAAGGTAGCACTGGGAGAACTACTGCAATTGTGCCCCAGTTCATCTGGGCTAAGCACCTCAGTAGAGAAAGCTAAAACTGACTGTCATGATAAGGCGAGAGCTGGTCGCTGTTCGAGAGGTCCCGAGTCCCTAAAGACTTATGCCGCTTAGGGCGAGGAGTCGGCTTTGTCCGACTTAGGCGTGTATAGCACCCTGAATTCGGCCTTTCAAATACTAGGGGCTTCGCCAAAATTTAAAATTGTAGACTTCTATGGCTAAGTGAGAGTGATAAAGCATTATAGTGTGATTGCCTTGTTTGTTGTGCTGAGCACCTCCCTCGAAGGACCCAACAATGGGAACAAGAGTGCTCAGATTTATCCCGAACACCCCAGCACTCGTGGCATGGGGGCAGAAGCCGACGAATGGCCATCTCTCAGATTAAATAAATAGCCACACAGAAGGTAGCATTTTAAATTCAAACAAGCGTTGCATAGCGCATATGAACAAGTTTCCATAATACAGGATCACACGAGCAAGTTCATTAAAAAATTACATCCTTCACACACTCGTCCGCCACAAGATGGGCACCCTTCAGGACACCCTCATAATACATTTCGGGGTGGCGATGCTCCTTGCCTTGGGGTGGCCCCTCCTTCACCAGCTTCTCGGCGTCCATCTTGGCCCAGTGCACCTTCGCATGGGCAAAAGCCCGGCGTGAATCTTCGAAGCAGACGGACCGCTTTATGACTTCCAGCCATAGGCAGGCATCCACAAGCCGCCTCACCAGGCCGAAGTAGATGTTGGGAAGGGAGTTGCCAGGCCACATCTGGACTATAAGGCCCCTCATGGCCTGTTCGGCCGCCTTGTGCAACTCGACCAGTTGCTTCAGCTGGTTGCTCATAGGCATCGGGTGTTCGGTCCCAGTATACTGAGACCAGAACAACTTATCCATCGAGCTTCCCTCCTCGGCCTGGTAATACTTCACGGCATCCGACACATTGTGGGGCAAATCTACGAACGCTCCTGGAGAGCTCCGGACTCGGGTAAGTAACAAGTAATTTACTTTCACATGCTTGCTTTGCATATTGAAGGCCTTACCCGCCGCTATCTTCCTCATCGCCTCAATTTCCTGGAGGGCATTTTGGGCTTCAGCCTTGACATGCTTTGTGCTCTCGAGGGCCGCGGCAAGCTCGGACTCTCGCGTCTTCGAGTCAAGCTCCAAAGCCTCGTGCTTCTTCACGAGAGCCTGGAGCTCTTGCTGCACCTCGCCCACCCATGCCTCTTGTTTTTCCCGCTCGGTGCGCTCCTTGGCCGCTTTGTTTTCGGCCTTGGACAGCGCTTGCTTCAGGGTCGCCACTTCGGTCGTGGCCCCTGGCACATCCATGATGATCCTATCATTTTGCAACCGTAGGGCAAGGAGAGGAGGCGGTTGGAAGTGTATCACTATCCATATCCGACGAGTCCAGGGAACCGTCCGACGAGGATACGTCGATACGGGCTCGGGGCGGACTGCATAATCATATCCGACATTAGGAGAAGCAGTGCAACAAAAGTATGATATGAGTTACTCTGGTATCCGAATACTTATGACTTCGCCAGGGGCTTGGCCCTGAGTAGCCACTCGTCTTCGCCGTCGGCGGCGGCGGTGGAACAGTCCGGAAGGAGAGTCCTTCCCTTCTTGGACCCTTCGGCATCCCCGGTTGGGGCGGCCTTCCTTTTCTTGTCTCCCCGGCTGGAGGGGGAGAATCTTCATCTTCCTCCTCCTCGTTTTAATGGGAGGAGTGCGCCTCGGAGTTATCGGACAATGAGTCCGATAACACTTGGCGTCGGGAACTCTTTCGGGTTCCCGTGGCCTTCTTCTTGGTCTTCTCCGGCACCTCATAAGGAGCTGGAGTCCGCATCTCCGTCAGGAGAGCGTCTGCAGGGTCTTCGGGCAGAGGGGCCGGACAGTTAATCCGCTCCGATGTCTCCACCCAGTCCTGTCAAAGGCATGGGAGCTTAGACCCCACACATGGTTAAGCTATGGGAAATAAATACCATACCATATGTACAGAACATACTGGATTCGCAGGACGCTTCACGCTTAGCCCGCGGTCCTCGGTAAGAGAAGGGGGGACCTCGGCGCCCTTGAACAGTACCTTCTAGACGTCATTATGCGCTGTGTAGAAGAGCTCGCGTAGAGTCTGGTGCTGGGCTGGGTCGAACTCCCAATAAGTTGAAAGCCGATTGTTGACACGGGAGGATCCGACGGAAGAGCATGACCTGGACTATGTTGACAAGCTTAAGTTTCTTGCTTATCATGTTCCGGATACACTTCTGGAGTCCGTCCAGCTCCACCGATGAGCCCCAGGATAGGCCCTTCTCCTTCCAGGAAGTGAGCCGCGTGGGGATTCCGGATCGAAACTCGGGGGCCGCCACCTAGTTGGTGTCGCGCGGCTCGGTGATGTAGAACCACCCCGATTGCCAGCCCTTTATGGTCTCCACGAAGGAGCCCTCGAGCCATGTAACTTTGGGCATTTTGCCCACCATGGCTCCGCCGCATTCCGCTTGTTGGCCGCCTACTACGTTCGGCTTGATATTGAAGGTCTTCAGCCACATGCCGAAGTGGGGCCGGATGCGGAGGAAAGCCTCGCACACGACGATGAACGCCGAGATGTTGAGGATGAAATTCGGGGCCAGATCATGAAAGTCCAGCCCATAATAGAACATAAGGCTGCGGACGAATGGATGGAGGGGAAACCCCAGTCCGCGGACGAAGTGAGGGAGTAAAACCACCCTTTCATAAGGTTCCGGGGAAGGGACGATCTGCCCCGCGGCTGGCAGCCGGTGCGCGATATCCGTGGCTAAGTATCCGGCCCAACGTAGTTTTTTGATGTGTCCCTCCGTGACGGAGGAGACCATCCACTTGCCTCCCGCTCCGGACATGTTTGGAGAGAGTTGAGGAGAAGGATGTGGACTTGGGTGCTGAAGCTCGAGTGCGCGAGAATGGATGAGCAAGGAGGAAGAAGGCATGGGTAGAAAAAGGTGAAACCTTATCCCTTTATAAGGGCGGACGAAACTATGCGCCCCCACCAGCCTGGTAAAACTCGCTTATCCCCCAAGCGTCGTAATTGATGGCGCGGTTGGGTTACCCACGTCCGTATTGATGGGAATCCCGTAATAAGGGGACACGATCTCTGCTTTGACAAGACGTGCCAAGGAAACCGCCTCGCGAAACATGCTGAGATAGGTTATGAAAAATGATTCGAATAAAGACCTGACCGTGGTGTGATGTCACGCTACGGGGTACAACAGATTAGATTTGTGGAAATATTATTCTCTCTACGGTGGTATGTGGAACTTGTTTTGCAGAGCCGGACACGATCCTCATGTTCAAAAACATCTATGAAGTATTCGGAGGAGGAACCCGCCTTGCAATGTCGAAGACAATCTGCGCGCCGGACTCGTCGTCATTGAAGCCTGGTTCAGGGGCTACTGAGGGAGTCCTGGATTAGGGATATCCGGACAGCCGAATTATATCCTTTGGCCGGACTGTTGGACTATGAAGATACAAGATTGAAGACTTTGTCCCGTGTCCAGATGGGACTCTCCTTGGCGTGGAAGGCAAGCTTGGCAATACGGATATATAGATCTCCTTCCTTGTAATCGACTCTGTGTAACCCTAGCCCCCTCCGGTGTCTATATAAACCGGAGGGTTTAGTCCGTAGAGAAGACAACAATCACACCATAGGCTAGCTTCTAGGGTTTAGGCTCTCTGATCTCGTGGTAGATCACCTCTTGTACTACTCATATCCTCAAGAACAATCAAGTAGGACGTAGGGTATTACCTCCATCAAGAGGGCCCGAACCTGGGTAAACATCATGTCCCCTGCCTCCTGTTACCATCTGCCTTAGACGCACAGTTCGGGACCCCCTACCCGAGATCCGCCGGTTTTGACACCAACAATGATGGTCTCTCACTCAATTGTAGGCACACGCAGTCCCCCCTATATGTATATGACTAGCTAATTTTAGTCTCCATCACAAACATGTGCATGGTCTATCTCGATTTCTCTCGGGGCATCTTTCTATCGCACACGCACCTCCCTCGATCTCCCACCCATATACTCCCCTCGCGATCTCGAGGGGGTCTCTCTATCACAAACACACCCTCTCGCCCTCCCCATGCGTCCATTTTCTCCATGTGTCCCTCTCGGCCTTTGTTCCTTGTTGGCCAGACCTCTATTGGACATGTGCTATAGGGGTGTCTCTCTTCGTTGCAAACAATCACACACTAGCTATCTTCGTGTATCTCCTCGCCTCGCTTTTCTATCTCAGAGATGCATGCGTGATATGTTCGCCTAAGAAACAAAAAAACACACACACTCTCTCTAATTTATGGTTTGTTGTCACTTTCTCTTTCACACACATACTCTTTTTGCACACTTACTCATTCTCCTTCACACGCACTTGATCCCTCTCGACTTAGGCACTCTCCTCGGTCCATAGCATATTGATTTATTAAAAAGTCAAACATCACAAAGTTTGATCATGTACATGGAGAAAAACAATTACATCTGGAATGGCAAACATATACCATTAGATTCACCATGAGATGTAGTTTCGTATGATGTATCTTTGGTATTGAAGATATAAATAACACTTGTGTAAACCTAATCAAAGTTTCCAAAGTTTGACTTCTAAAAAAAGTACATGCACTACATTATCAAGCGAATGGAATATCTCTTTCCCCCTCTCAGCTATCTGACGCACCACTCAGCCTTACCGGGGCTCCTCATTCTCTCTCAATCTTTATATCTCCCTTGTTCACACATACACATGTCTCGCTCACGCTATACATATAGAACCATCCAACACTCTCCGCCCTTGTTATCTCTTTATGTGACACACACCCCCCTAATAAGTACCATAATCCCTCACTCCATCATAGGTGCAAGCACTCCCTCCTAAGTATGATTATCTCTCACTAGCCATCAGGAACACACGTATTGTCTCCTTCCATCCATATGTCTATCCTCGGTATCTCTCGGGGTATCTTCTATCGCGCAGACACCTTGTCACTCGATCTCCCACCCATGTAGTACCATCACGATCTCCAGGGCATCTCTCTATGAAAAACATACACTCTCTCATCCCCATGTCTGCATTTTCTCCGTACGTCTCGCTCGACCTCTCTCCCTTGTTTGTTAGACCCTCTTGGCCACGTGCTAGGGGTCTTGCTCTCTCGGTTGCAAACAACCACACGCTATCTCCTCATCCTTGCTTCCATTGTCGAACATGCATGTGAGATATGTTTGCATAAGACACACACGTTTTTTCTCGACTTTTATCGAGTGTTGTCCATGTCTCTTTCACACACGCACACACACTTTTTTTACTCACTCTTTCTATTTCACACTCTCTCTCTCCCTCTCTCTAGTTAGGGACTCTCTCACGTCCATAAGAATATGGTTGTTTTGAAAAGTCAAACCTCGGAAAAGTTTGACCAGGTATATGTGGAGAAAAACATTTACATCTGGAAAGATCATTAGATTCATCACAACATGTACTTACTTCATACTATCATTTATCTTTGGTATTGTAGATATAAGTAATTTCTTTATAAACTTGGTCAAAGTTTCAAAAGTTTGACTTTTCAAAAAATGTTGGAACTACATTATCGAATGGAGGGAGTAGCTCTCTCTCTCTCTCTGCTATCTCTCACGGGCCTCCCCTCTCACACGAACACTCTATACCAATGGATTATATGCTCATTGTGTCAGCGTATAGCTCCGTGTATTGTTTAGTTGACCGGTCAACCAGTCAACATGCTGCCTTGTCAGGTTGTGTTCTGTATCTTCGTATGCTGGCACATGTGGTAGTGGGTGAAAATACGTAAACTAGAGGCCCATTTGACACGCGGTGAAGTAAACAAAGTTGAAACCACTCGGGGTAGCACCCCGCACGCTAGTAAATTGAGGGCACATCGAGGACACACTTCTTCCGCGTGGAGGACACACTCGCGCACAATTCACAACTGCGCGGCGGCATGCATAAAAGGACGCACTCGCGCACACCCAGCACACAACACACACCAGCACACGTGTACACAGGCGTCGCCGCCGGTTGAGATGGACGGTGTCGTGGAATTGTCACGACAGATGTCCTTAGTGTCAGGACTTAGTCGCGAGGCCAACACATCTATATGATAGCTTGAGAGGGGTTGAGCGGGATGAGAGACGCGATGTTTTACCCAGGTTCGGCCTCTCACGGTGGAGGTAAAAGCCTACATCCTGCTTCATTGATATTGATGATGATGATCACGATTACAAGAGTGCTCTATCTCGAGAGCTATTGTCTAAACCTAACTTGTCCAACTTGTGGAACTTGTCAATCTTGTCCCTCTTGGGGTGCCCTGCCCCTCCTTATATATGTTGAAGGGGCGGTTTACATGACTAGTCCTATTAGGATTAGGATTACTCTATTACAAGTGGAGTCCTAGTCTTGATTCCTTTGTAAGGGAATATTCCTTATGCTTTCCTCATAAACCGGCCCACCATTTAAACGTGAACCGGCCTTCTGGGCCTTGGTCCTCGTCATCCATCTGACCCGCCCGCCGGGTCACAAGTGAGCCATAATGACCAGGCAGGTTGCTTGTAAACCGCCAGGTCAAGGCGGGTCGCCAGTGAACCGCCAAGTGTCAGCCGGATCTCAAGTAAACCGCTAAGTGTCAGCCGGGTTATACTTCCAGCCGGTTTACGCCGCGGGGTATATCCCCGACATTACCCCCCAGTTTAATTTGGATTTATCCATGTTAAACTAATCCTGTAAAACAAACACAAGAGCAAATTTGACAGATTATGCTCCGGGTTAAGAATTCTTGTAAACCGACATGTGATGATCCTTAAGTCCTTGTCATTTCCTCCTTCTAGAAAATCCGGGTTAACAAGCTAGCTTCATACTCAATTTGTTGACATTGGTTTCTCACAGAGAAATATTGTGAAGAATAATCCACTTGAGTCGGCTTCCAAAGCACCGGTTTAAGAAATATGGGTCTTGAAATACTTATCTGATATTCAGCCGGTTTGAAGATGTAAAACTTGCCGGTTTAATATTACCAAAATGGCTGGTTTATAAATATTGATGGCACCGGGTCATAATTGTTGTCGACACCGGGTCATGTAATTGATCTTCCTGATTTGCTCAAAACTGATAAAATGAAGATGTTCCTCCTTTATATGCATAATACCTGTAGCCCCCAAGTCTTAAGAGGAGAACATAGTGATAACTTAAGACTTGCTCCAATAAGTGTTTCAACCTTGAAGAAATCCGGTTTGTTCATCTCAATCATATAAACTGAATACTCCATATATGTAGCCCCCAAGTGCCGGGTTATCATGCTTGCAGCAACCTGGGACTTGTAATTGCTTATAAAAACTTCAATCAGTGTAACCCCCAAGGGCCGGGTCATTATGCAATAATGAGCAGGAACTTTGTAAATATAATTATGTAGATTTTAGCAGTGATGTGTAGCCCCCAAGGGCCGGCTTAGTAAGATAATACTGAACCGGGACTTGATATATACTTCAATGAAAATAACATCTTATAATGTAGCTTCCATCGTAGGGCTTGAACCCACGTCCACAAGGTTAAGAGCTTTGTACTTTACCAACTGAGCAATGGATCCTTCAATATTATGGACGAAAACTTGTGTACCTTGAATTGTTGACAGGAGCAATTGGTAGCCCCCAAGGGCCGGCTCATTATAATATGATGAGTCGGGTCTTCAATAAGACTAGTAAAAATGACTTTGCATTAGCCCCCAAGTGTCATGATGCATGCTTGCAGCGACATGAGACTTGCATGTAATCTCGATTTGAATAATGTATCCCCCAAGTGCCGGGTTGTAAGCCTGCAGCGACTCGGGACTATTCCTTCCATTGTAGAATAAATCATATCCTTTGATAAAATAATAGACATTGCACTAAAGCGACTTTGAAAACTCAATAATACCGGTTATTAATAACCATAAAAATCCAGCCATGTTGGCTATTCAAGATAATATAATCCGGTGAAAACCTTACTCATTCAATATCATAATGAAAATTCAGCCAAGTTTGGCTATTTGAATAATATAACCCAATGATTTATAAGCGCATGATTCCAATGGCGCAATCCAAATATATATATATATATATACTGGTGACTTATAGTCCAAAGCCAGGCCGGTTTAACAAACCTATTTCTGCATACAACAAGTTTAAAGTGTCCTGGTGGTTTACCGCCGGACGGGTCATAATGCCCAACATATAACCCGGGTTTATAACCAAGGCTGCACTTAAGAATAATCAAATATGAAATATATCATACTTATGACATTGAATCACATTGTTGGTTTTACCAACTTTTTGTAGTAAAGGTGATAACCCCAATCTTGAGTACTGATAACTCCTTCCATATTGTGCCGGTTTAGGATAAAACCGTACCGGGTTGTGATAAACACCGGATTATCCATATTCGATGCTGGCGACTTGTAGTCGAAACCAGGCAAGGTTAATAATCTCCAGATTGTAACTTGTACTGACAACTTATAGTTGACAGCCTAACCGGGTTGAGAAAACTCCGGTTTATAATTGAGTTTGTACTAACAACTGATAGTTGAAAGCTTGTGCCGGGTTAAGAAATACCAGACTGATGAAATGACTTATAGTCTGTCCAGGTCAATGGACGCCGGTTTACCTTAAAACCTTATCAAAGGAGAAGAAACTTTGACAAAAAGCAAATGAAAAAACTTGTAGTCGAGGCTTTTCAAGGGCTGCCAGGCCCAAACTCGAGGCTTTTCATGGGCTGCCAGGCCGCTGAGTTAAACCATTTGACAAAGCCTTTTAAGATGGGCCTCCAACTAACCAATCGCCATTTTAACTTTGACAAGTTCAGGGTATGTATAAGAGTATCTTGTCAAACGTTCGGCGGGTCATGCCAGGATTACCTGGATAGGAGTGGCTTACTTGATGAAGGCAGGTTAACCCGGGGTTTTAGGTGAATACACCAGGCTTCCAAGCCGTGGGTCGATACCCAATTACAAGGGTCCTTTCAAACTCTTTGTTACCTTACACAAAGAGCCCCCAAGTAACTTTATGAGCTGTGCTCAATGGGTGCCTATGTTTGAGTTGTGCATAGCAACAAGACTCTCTTTGGCCCCTTGGGTGTGAAGCTCCCAAGATTTGTTGTGGCGTGATAGCCGGATTAATGGACAGGACTCCGCTTTGCAAGCAGAAGCTCCCATGTGATATATTTCTGAGCTGTGCTCGCCGGGTGCCTATGTTTGAGTTGTGGTGTGCAACAAACTCTTTTTGCCCCTGATGATAATATTGTCTTGATAGCCGCATCAAGAGGGTAGTAATGCCATGTTCTCTTTGGTGAATACACCTATGTTTGAACAGGAAGCCCCCAAGTAATCATATGAAGATGAGCCCATAAGGCAGAACACCCATGTTTGAACCGCGCATCATGGCTGCAGGTCCTCTTCGGCAACCTTTAAATTTTTGCAAGAGATAAATTCTTCTTGAACCGGGATTTTGAACCGGATATTGAGAGCTCCAATGTTTTATGGGAGACATCTTTCCCTTGAACCGGATTTTAAACCGGAACCTTCATTTTCAGCCGGAAATGTTCTGACGGCCTTTCAGCTCGAACTTGCGAGAGATTAATTCCTCTTGAACCGAAAATTCTTAAACCGGATTTGAGAGCTTCAGAGCTTTGTGGGAGAACAGATTTCCCTTGAACCGGATTTGAAACCGACATTCTTTATTTTGAACTGGAAATTTTCTGACGGCCTTCAAATTGCCATCAATATGGTAGTAGCCTCCGGGATCGGGTTATCTTTCCCTCCAATGTCCTGGGGTTCTTGACTTCACTGAAAACCAGCAACATTTGCTGAGTCATATTACTGTAGCCCCCGAGTCTCAAGGTGACTCGAGGAGTTGACTTGAGATTCTCCATTTTTGACCATGATATAAACCGGTATGAGTCCTTCAACAGCTCAGTGATATAATTTGTCCTACATTGAAGAACTTGCAAGACAATGTAATTGCTCTTTTTTTAAAGAAAGCAATATATAATATAAAAATATACCGAATGGATTTCACCTGATGCGTCAGGTCAGTAATTATCACCACGGAGTTGATGATCACCGGGTGAAGCTGAAAATAATCACAGCCGAGTCGGCCGCGGGAGCAGACACATGAGTCGGCTGCGGCGTTCTAAACCGGCGCGGGCGGGAGAATAGGTCGCGGGGGCGGACAATAAGTCAATCGCGTGTGTTGATGTAGCGGGGGTGGCAACCTGCGCAGGATGAGCGCTAGTGCAAAAATAATATTTGCTCACGCCCCTTTCGCAACACCTTTTTGTAAGGAACAATGGTCCTATGAAAAAATATCATAGACCAAGTATTTGTTCTTTGATAAATACAATATGTGTTAAGAAAAAATAATCTTTAGATGAATATCACCTGATTTGTTCGGATGACGGATGATCCCTTCAATCGCGACAGAGGCGGCTCAGGCAGACTAACGACTCAAAATAGTCCCGGCGGTTTAGGCAGACCGGCAACTCCCAGCGGCCCAACACGTTAAAGGCGGCTTGTGGCCCCGACAGCTCTCACACCTCCAAGTTAGTAGCAATGCAAAACATTGCGCTACTGACACCATAGCGCTAGAGGATGTTGGATGCAACGATTCAGTGGCCTTTTGAATAGCCAAAATATGCTCCCTTGCTCGGAGACCTGTTCATTGCAATCTCCACCACCGTTGACCTTTGACTTGGTCACGGCGGCTCTGAAAACAGCCATGGAAATGACTTGGCGAAGGTAGAGCATCACTGAAGCAGACCGCAAGCGAGCTGAAGATGAGACGGCTCGACACGACTTGGCCAGGTTGCAACAGCGGCTGGTATATCCGTGGGCGAAGGCATGGCAGCGAGGTAAGCCGGCGATGTAGTTGTTTGAGGTCTGGCGGCTTAGGGCGCGGATGGCGAGACCGCCTGGCTCAGGGCGCGGTTCGGATGACGGGTGCTCGTCTTGCAGCAACAGCAGGCGGTTTTAGATAAAGACCGCAGTTTTAAGTCAGCGCAAAGCGGACGGCTCGGAAGTGAACATCACGGCGGCTCACCCGGCATTCCCCTGACGACGGCGGGTTAAACGCAGCAGGCAGATCCAGCATAGCGGATCGGAACCCATGAATGGGCGGATCCGGTGACAGACACAGCAGCCAGCGAGTTAGCATCGCGGAGCGGAGTGGCAACGGGGCATAGGCCTGAGGGCCGCGGGGGCCAGAGCAAAGTACACCCGCAAGGCGGTCTAGCCAACACAGGACTAGGCGAGCGGCAATGGGGGCGGCTGACGAAAGGAGTCACAGCGAGGCGATGGAAGTGGCGTCTGACTCGGAGTCGAATAGGAACTGCTGGCAATGTAGTGGATCAGGCGTGGCGGCTCAGGGGTGGACAACTAGGCCGCTTGACCGGGGCGACTCAGGGCACAGCTCAGACATCAGGCGCTCGTCTCACCGTGGCAGTAGCAGTAGAAGCGAAGAAACAAATCGCGATGGTGACAGCAGCAGGAGGCGTGTCAATAGGCAGAGACTCGATCAGGCCGACTTGGTAATGGTTCAAGACCGGGCAGCGGCTCTCAGCAGAAGAGGCCGAGTCGAAGGAGGTCAGGGGGTAGCTCTTGACGACGGAGGAAACAGCGCGGCAAACCGGACAGAGCCGGGACATGACAGAGGCAGAGGCAAGCGCGGCGGCGGTTCAATGCGAGGGTTTTGCCCGGCAGCTCCTCGGCGACGGAAAGCCGGCGATGCGGCAAGCCACGGCAACGGCAGGACAATCCGACTGTAGCTCAGAGGCACTCGCGAACTGCAGCCGAGTCCTTTTTCTGAGTCGTAGAGTTTTGACCAATCATTGTTTTGACCAATTAGGTTTCTTGCTTCAGAACATAGTTCCTTTCTGTGTATAGTCATATTTCCTTTTATGTAATGATGATTGTCTCCTCGATTCGTATATCCATAGAAATCCTGGCTTTCTTTCTCTTTCTCATACTGTAGTATTAGCACACCATGCGATTGATCCTGACACAGGTTGAGATTTTGGCACTAGTGCATGCTGTTTACGTTTGGATAAGTACCGCAGCAATCGCCGCCGGTCGGCTGTCCAAGGCCATAGATAATATTACTAGGAAGCCCGTGTTTTCCAGTGCACCACGACCGGCCAGCTCGAAACTTGATCCAGTATATCTCAAAAACAATAGCATTCAGACACGGCTACTGTACATCTCGGAACTTACAGCAGAAATTCATGTAGGCCTCGAGATGGCGACTTGCGGCGGTGCACAAGATGCAACCCTAATTTCTTTGATCTCAGTCTTGCACATGCTGGATCCAAAAACAATGATCTTGTCGGCTTTTCCTCATCCAATGAAATCACGAGCTTCTCGAACCCTAGGAGAGATCCCTCCAAGAACTCAACACCATCGTGCGCAAGCCCCAAGGTGGGCGCCAACTGTTGTGGAATTGTCACGGCAGATGTCCTTAGTGTCAGGAATTAGTCGCGAGGCCAACGCATCTATGTGGTAGCTTGAGAGGGGTTGAACGGGATGAGAGACGCGATGTTTTACCCAGGTTCGGCCCCTCACAATGGAGGTAAAAGCCTACATCCCACTTCATTGATATTGATGATGATGATCATGGTTACAAGAGTGCTCTATCTCGAGAGCTATTGTCTAAACCTAACTTGTCCAACTTGTGGAACTTGTCAATCTTGTCCCTCTTGGGGTGCCCTACCCCTCCTTATATATGTTGAAGGGGCAGTTTACATGACTAGTCCTATTAGGATTCAGATTACTCTATTACAAGTGGAGTCCTAGTCTTGCTTCCTTTGTAAGGGAATATTCCTTATGCTTTCCTCATAAACCGGCCCACCATTTAAACGTGAACCGGCCTTCTGGGCCTTGGTCCTCGTCATCCATCTGACCCGCCCGCCGGGTCACAAGTGAGCCATAATGACCAGGCGGGTTGCTTGTAAACCGCCAGGTCAGGGCGGGTCGCCAGTGAACCGCCAAGTGTCAGCCGGATCTCAAGTAAACCGCCAAGTGTCAGCCGAGTTATACTTCCAGCCGGTTTACGCCGCGGGGTATATCCCCGATAGACGGCGAGGCAGCCAACAAGCAGAGGCGGCTCGAGCCAAAACCGCATCCGGTGAGCCTGGACTTCATCAGTAGCCTCCCCGACAACATGCTGCTCGTCATCATCGGCCTCCTCCCCATCAAATCTGCTGTGCGGACCGCCCTGCTCTCCCAGCGGTGGCGCCCCCTCTTGCGTCACCTCCCCCTCAACCTCACCGTCGACAACTGCCTCTACGATGGGGATTGCAAACGCATGGCCGCAATCTCCAAGATCCTTTCATCACACCCTGGGCCAGCCAAACGCCTTGACATCGCATGTTCAGTACCAACTGCAAGGTGCAACCCAAGTTCGACGAGGTGTTCTTATCCTCCGCCCTAGATCAGCTCAAGGAGCTCAGCTTTGAAGCTGGACGATGTCGCTCTCTGCCGCCGTCCGTGCTCTGCCTTGCGCCAACACTGTGCCACGCTAGCTTCAGCTCCTGCTATCTTCCCCAGATTAATGTCGCACCCGCCCTTCTTCTCCCTCAACTCAAGAAGCTCGACCTCTTCGACGTTTTCATCTTTAAGAAGGCTATGGAGCACCTGCTCAGCAGCTCTACTGCGCTCGAATACCTTCGTCTTGAGCAGAACCACGGGTTCATTAGCCTCCACATCGCCTCGACGAATCTCCGATGGATTTATGTGTCTTGCTAGCCCCGCAACAAGACATCAATTGGGAAGAGATCACTCTAGCTATTCCACATTATGGTCATTGAGAATGCGCCTTTTCTTGAGAGATTGCTTGTATCGGATCTAGAAGGTCCAACAAAAATCAGGGTCATTGACGCGCCGAAATTGACAACGTTGGTGCACTCATCTACCAAATTCTCTGAACTCTTTATGGGTTCCGTAATCATTCAGGTACACCACTCATCTTCTTCTCCGTCTTCTTGAAATTCACATTTTTAAATTTCTTCTTGATGTATTGACGACCGTCTTCCAGAAAATGATTCCCACTAGCTTGACCCAGTCTATGCGCACAGTGAAGATCTCGGCAATAAAATCTATCGACCCCAATATGGATCAAGTTGTTGGATTCCTTACATGATTTCCGTGCATGGAGAAGCTACTCATCGAGGTGAAACTTCTTTCCTACTAGTAAACGGTAATCACAATGTAGCTCAAATTTTTCGTAATTTTCCCAAATTACGATGACAAGTGTAGTGCTCAAAACTGCATCTACACACTGCACCGAAAGAAATGTTTTTCGTATTTTTTTCTCACGTGATCACCTGCATCATTTTTTTGTTATACTAATATAGTAGCCTAGGCTAGTCATAGTGGAAAGTAACTTAGAGCCTGTTCGGAAATGGTCTGGCTCCTTAGAATCCTCGACTCCGGCTCCTGCTCCCGAAATGCTGCCCCTCGTAAAAAATAGCCCTGGAAAAAAACTGTTCGACAGACAGCTCCGCTCCTTGATTCACTCGTGGCGGGTGGAGGAAACAGAAACGAGCGAGTCGTGTGGCCACTCTGGACCGTTTTCCACTTGGCGGTGGCAGTTCCTTTGTAAATTTTATCAACTCCATGATATTGAAGATCTGAGATCTGAGAATTCACCGCTCCACAAAACTGCATAGAGCCCGCTTCACTCCGCGTTTTCAGCTCCGTGGAGCTCGAGTGTTTGGCGTCGCTCCACCAACTCCGGGAGTGGAGTTGAGGAGCAGAGAGAAACCGAACACACCCATAGACTACTCCAGTAAGTCTATGGTTACCCTAAGAGCAAGTACTACCTCCGTCCTAGTTTACTCTTCCTATTTTGTAGTATCAAAATTTGACCATAGATTTAACTGACAAAATGTTAATGCATGTCAATAAGAACTACATCGTTGGATTCGTATTTGAACATAATTTCAAATGGTGTAATTTTCAGTGACATCCATTGGCATTTTCTTACGTAAATCTATGGTCAAAAATTTATACTAAATAAGAGGTAGTACAAAAGTGGTCTATAACGACCCTCCACTATGTAGGGCAAAACACGTGCCAAATTCACTTGTGATGCATTTGGCATTGATGCCCCTCCATTGCTCACCTGGTGCCCCAATCTGGATCACCTACTTTGCTCCGGTGCCAAATTAATAACTCACGCAATGAAAAAACATTTGCGTGGGAGAGAGAGAGGACTGAGGCAATAAAAAACACTTGTTTGGGAGAGTGAGAGGCTGGTGTAGTTGGTTTGATTGATTTGTTTATACATGTGGGTCTGTGTGCACAGCGCTGCCAACTCTCTCACATCGTGAGAGCGGTGCAAAAATCTTTTGATTTGACATCGATGCGTATTATGTGGCATACTTTTGTGAAATATGGCATCGGCGACATAGTGGAAGGCAACAAATTCCCAAGCTCTTGACGTACTCCTAGGTAAATGAGAGGAAAGAGAAAGAGAGAGAGAGAGTGAAAAAAATGTCACTAGCTAGCCAACCCTCTCATATGAGCGAATGATATTGGTACCTCTTGATGACACAACAATCTTATACAGCCAGCTTCTCTAATATGTTCTCTTCTTTTGCAGATAAAAAAGACCCGAAAGTGAAAAATGTGCTGCACCATAACAATATCATCGAATGCCTTGATCTCCATGTTACATAAATTGATTTGATCGACTATCGAGGCAGCACATCTGAGATTAAATTGGCCAGGTTCTTTGTTCTGGAGGCAAGTGCGCTCAAGGTAATGAGGTTTGGTGTTCTTTGGCGCAACAATGAATGGCGTGATGATCACTGCAAGCGTCTAAACATAAATGACAAAGTCTCCACAGAAGCTGAATTTGTTTCTGAAACATCAAGTGGCCAGAGACTCGAAAAATTATTTGCCCATTAGTGACTTGTCAGGGCGGTGGATTTTAGTTTGTATGATAATGCTGCATTGTAACGCCCTTGATGCGGCTATATCTCCCATGTGTCGAAGCACGACTTAGAGGCATAACCGCATTGAAAGCAATGTCGCAAGTGAGGTAATCTTCACACAACCCATGTAATACATAAGGGAAAGAGATACATAGTTGGCTTACAATCGCCACTTCACACAATTACAAGAATAAATCATTACATCAACCAGATACAATCAAGGTCCGACTACGGAACCAAAATAAAAGAAGACTAGCCCAAATGCTACAAAGATCCCCGATCGACCCCATCTGGGCTCCACTACTGATAAACTAGAATGAAACAACACAAAGGACAAGATCTTCATCGAGCTCCTCCTTGAGCTCGGTTGCGTCACCTGGAATGGCATCATCGGCACCTGCAAGCTGGTTTTGGAAGTATCTGTGAGTCACGGGGACTCAGCAATCTCACACCGTCGCGATCAAGACTATTTAAGATTATGGGTGAGGTAAAGGTATGAGGTGGAGCTGCATCAAGCGACTAGCATATATGGTGACTAACATACGCAAATGAGAGCGAGAAGAGAAAGCAAAAGCACAGTCGAGAATCTATGATCAAGAAGTGATCCTAGAGCAACCTACGTCAAGCATAACTCCAACACCGTGTTCACTTCCCAGACTCCGCCGGAAAGAGACCATCACAGTTACACACGCGGTTGATGTATTTTAATTAAGATCAACTTCAGGTTTTCTACAACCGAATGTTAACAAATTCCCATCTGCCCATAACCGCGGGCACGGCTTTTGAAAGTTCAAATCCCTGCAGGGGTGTCCCAACTTAGCCCATCAGAAGCTCTCACGGTCAACGAAGGATATTCCGTCTAGCGGGAAGACCCGATCAGACTCGGAATCCCGGTTACAAGACATTTCGGCAATGGTAAAACAAGACCAGCAAAGCCACCCAAATGTGCCGGCAATGGTAATATTTGGAGAATGATAACTGACAGCTGAGAATGAATAAACCTGAATTGATGGACTCCGGATAACAAACTGAGAAGACTCTTGAATTGCTCCAGATAGGTGAAAAAAAATTCTCACGATCAAAACAATTATGAGAGGATGGCAACAAGCTAGAATCATGAATCTTGAAGAGAATGAATAAGATTGAGAGAAAAATCGTCTTCGGTCTTCAAAATTTGAGAATGACGACGAGAAACACCACCATGAATCGTTGAGACACTGCGGAATGATTAAAAGAGGAGAGGTTGAGCCAAAGATGAAAAGAATTTGAAAGATCTTGGAGAAAAACATATGACAGATGATGAATCATTCTTACGTCAAACTTTAAAAGAATTTGAGGATAGCTCCGGGAAAATAAGAAGAGTCAGGTAAGATCCTGGGAAAAGACCTGTGGGTTAGGGCCCACTCAAAAGATACACCGTTGAACGATTACTTGAAAAGAGAGATTGCACCTGTTGAATTAAATGACTTGAATGAGATAACAACCTCGAAAGATCTTGAACAAATGCAGAGTGGAAACACAAATCTTCGAGATATCTTGAGCACTCCGGAACAAATGAATAGCGAAGAGTGGATGATTATGAGGTGCACCGGTATGATAAAACTTCTGAAACGAGGAAAATATATGATCAACACCAAAAGCTTGAATTGAATCCACCGAAGAAGAAAAGAATTAAGGGTGATGACCTTGAGGCTCCGTTAAAATCTTCATGAGAATCACCGGATAAGAACATTGACGGAAAAGAAATGAAGAGGCCTCGCATCAATAAGATGGATACTTGATTAAGAAATCTGAATCCTTGAAGAAAAAGGGTGGGAGGGTGGGAAAAAAACAAAGGCAACTTGGGACGGATGAAACGAACGCCGTTGAGAAGACTTGAGTTGATCTTGCGGATGTTGAAATGATCGGATCCACTTGAAGGGAAGCTCACCGGTTGAGAAGAAATTGAAATGACAACTCGATTATCAAGAAGGATAAGTATTCGCATAGGAGTATGAGAATACCGCTTAGGAAAAGCATGGAATCAACTCTTGACATTGAAGCAACTCGAATACCACAACTCAAAACAAAACAAAGGATTGGCTTGCACAATAAGCCGGAACAAACATATGATAGAGATTTCGTCCGAAGTTTTCGTGGTGGGGCCTACACGGGCTCGATCATACAACACCATCATGTACAAGGCAGTGCACATGACATACGAAGCGTCCCCGAGTCGGCATAGCCAAGGACTCTTTAAGACACAATGAGACCACTGTAAAACCAACTGTGAATAGGCGGACCACTAGACGTCGAACCCCAATTTCATATCATACATCCGTCGGAAAGATATCCTAAGAGCTACTTGAATTCCCACTTATAAAGTCCCGAAACTTTTCCGGTTATGCAATCAGGTGTTGGGGATACAGGGGAAGCATAATATCTCACCAAAACTAGCAAATCCTACATCCAGCTGTATCCATCCTTCAACACATAACCAAGAAAAACTTCGGAAATCGTCTACCTCAACCTTTGAAAAGCATCCGTTATACAAGTTATGGCAATACTCCTGAACTCCCACCCCAGTACTGGGTGGCGTCGAGGTTATTTCACCAACAACTGCATAAAAGAGATTTTCGATGTCGGCGAAACAAATCTCAGGTATTCCAGAACTGCAACGATAAAATTGTGACGACAACACCTCGGAGCTCAACTCCCCGGGACACTGCCACAACCCCTAAATGAAAGGAGGCACCAAGAACAATGTTCTCATCACAAAACCATCGAAACGATTCCAAGATACCCGCGTGATCCTAAAATTTTTTGTAGTGAAATTTGAGAAGAGAAGAGTCAAAACTCTACGTCAGGATGCCTTACCAGAGCGATGAAGGGACTGGGGAGTAAAAAGAATTCCTAAACTCTCTGATATATAATTCCTAAATGACTTAAAACATTTTTTCTAGACTCAACAACGGCTGCTAAAAACGATCAAGCAGTGGGGGCTCCTAAGGTCGGGGAAGGCTCTGATTACCAACTTGGTAACGCCCTTGATGCGGCTATATCTCCCACGTGTCGAAGCATGACTTAGAGGCATAACCACATTGAAAGCAATGTCGCAAGTGAGGTAATCTTCGCAAACAACCCATGTAATACAATAAGGGAAAATATACATAGTTGGCTTACAATCGCCACTTCACACAAATACATGAATAAATCATTACATTATCCAAATACAATCCAGGCCCGACTACGGAGCCAAAATACAAGAAGACTACCCCAAAAGCTACACAGATCCCCGATCGACCCCAACTGGGCTCCACTACTGATCAACTAGAACGAAACAACACAAAGGACAAGATATTCATCGAGCTCCTCCTTGACTTGGTTGTGTCATCTGCACGGGCTCATCGGCACCTGCAAGCTGGTTTTGGAAGTATCTGTGAGTCATGGGGACTCAGCAATCTCACACCCTCGCGATCAAGACTATTTAAGCTTATGGGTAAGGTAAAGGTATGAGGTGGATCTGCAGCAAGCGGCTAGCATATATGGTGGCTAACATACGCAAATGAGAGCGAGAAGAGAAGGCAAAGCACGATCGAGAAACTATGATCAAGAAGTGATCCTAGAACAACCTACGTCAAACATAACTCCAACACCGTGTTCACTTCCTGGACACCGCCGGAAAGAGACCATCACGGCAACACACGCGGTTGATGTATTTTAATTAAGGTCAACTTCAGGTTTTCTACAACCAGACATTAACAAATTCCCATCTGCACATAACCGCGGGCACATCTTTCGAAAGTTCAAATCCCTGCAGGGGTGTCCCAACTTAGCCCATCACAAACTCTCACGGTCAACAAAGGATAAACCTTCTCCTGAGACATTCCGATCAGACTCGGTATCCCGGTTCTACAAGACACTTCGACAAGTTAAAACAAATCCAGCAACACCGCCCGAATGTGCCGACAAATCCCGATAGGAGCTGCACATATCTCGTTCTCAGGGCACACTCAGATTGTCCAAGGTACGGGTAGGCCAGCCCAGAGTTGCCCCTGGTGGCCACCGACAGCTGACAGGTGGACCAACACTCAAAGGAGCACTGGCCCGGGGGGGGGGATTTAAATAAGATGACCCTCGGGCTCCGGAAACCCAAGGGAAAAAGAGGCTAGGTGGAAAATGGTAAAACAAAAGTTGGGCATTGCTGGAAGAGTTTTATTCAAGGCAAACTGTCAAGGGGTTCCCATTATTACCCAACCGCGTAAGGAACGCAAAATCCGGGAACATAACACTGATATGATGGAAACTAGGGCGGCAAGAGTGGAAGAGAACACCAGGCAAAAGGCCGAGCCTTCCACCCTTTACCAAGTATATAGATGCATTAAGATAACAAGATAATACAGTGGTATCCCAACAAGAAAATAATGTTCCAACAAGGAATGGGCTCCAATCTTCACCTGTAACTAGCAACGCTATAAGAGGGGCTGAGCAAAGCGGTAACATAGCCAATCAACGGTTTGCTAGGACATGGTGGGTTAGAGGTTTGACATGGCAATTTGGGAGGCATGATAAGCAAGTGGTAGGCATCGTAGCATGGGCATAGCAAAAGAGCGAGCATCTAGCAAAACAAAGATAGAAGTGATTTCGAGGGTATGATCATCTTGCCTGAAATCCCGCAAGGAAGAAGAACGAGTCCATGAAGAAGACAAACGGACGTAGTCGAACGAATCCTCACACACACGACGTTATCGGAACCAACCCGAAGAAGCAAACACCGGAAAGAAACACAACATAGTAAACAACCAACACATGAGTATGGTATGATATGCGGGATGTGGTATGCGATGCATATGCATGATTTGCAAAGGAATGATGGAACCTGGACTCAACTTAGAAACCCAAGAGTTTGACTGGAAAGGTGAGGTGATTTCGGTTGAAATTGATATAAAGATCACCGGAATCGGATGCACGGTTTGGAAATGGCAAGCAAAACAAATATGGCACCGGTCTGCGATAAACAACAAGTAGCCATCTAAATGCAACAAGTTAAACATGCTACGGCACTCAAACATGGCAACAAAATACATGGCAGGGATCCATTCATGATGCTTAACAAAAGATGAACACTGAGCTACGCCCAATTCAAGCATTAACAGGTTCAAACAAGCATGGCAAAAGTGCAATTGATAAACATGTTTCAGACTTAGTGAAATTAACACAAGCCTGGAATTTCAGATCAGGTAGCACACTTTGGAGCAAGAAAACTATATGCTGCAGGAACTTAACATGAGAAAGCAAGGCATAGCATGGAGATAATCAAAGAGCTTAACAAAAGTCCCTTAGTGACCTTGAGTTAAAAGGGATCAGAAAATACAATTGCAAGCATGTGAACATGGCAAAAACATAATCAGATCTCAGACTTAGTGAAAAACTGGAGCATGCAAATATGATAGCAAGTAGGCATGTTTGTGAGCTCGATGCACTCACTACAGAGTAAGGCATGACAATCTAAGCCTACACCCATCAAGAATACACATTATAAAAGCTAGACATGGCAAGAACGACAACATAGCATGCACGGATCAACTACAACATCCTCGGCAAAATCGCTAACAAGTAGACAATCTGCCCAGATTCACGAAATAGCAAAAGTAGAGCTCGATTGACTCAAGCTAGGGTGCTCCATAATTGCAAACAAAGACATGGATGGATAGAGCACTACAAGATTAACAAATCATCCTTACTGATCATCCTCAAAAGAGGCTCGGATCACTAGGAAACAACATGAAGATATGGCATATTGCTAAAAACAGATCAAGGACTTAGTGGAATTGCTAAGTCCCTGAAATCAGCATTAACGAATGCACCACTTTGCATGCTTGTGGTAGTCACCACACACATCACAAAAATACATGGGTGGCACCTTTGGAAAGATGGCAAAACATATAACAAAACTCATGTAGAGCTCAGGAGCATATCATGCACACATTAATCATGGCAAAAATGACAAATAGCTATTTGGTGCAGCAGATCTGCCAATTAACTCAAATAGCTCTATTCCAACAGCATTTCGGGCATCAAGATGAACTCAAATGAAAATGATGCAATGAGATGAAATGATTTACTCTCTAAGACGAACATTTTGATATGCTACACGCCCAAAACTGAGCTACGGTTGCAAAGTGACGACATGATGAACATGGGCGTTTGAAACATGGAAATCTCGGGGACTTAGTGAAATATAGACCTCTCCGGGAAAAGTCAACGGGCGGACGAGGAGATCCGGGACGGGGTGATCCGTATCGGGACAAAGACGTTTGGATCGGGGGAGTGGTGGATCTCATCCCACTCCCCGGATCGGATCTGGCCGGAGCGGAGGGAGACGCCGGCGAGGTCGGCGCGGTCTCCGGCGAGCGGTGGAGCTCCGGTGAGGCGCGGTGGAGCTCCGGCGGCTTGGCTGCAGGGAGCCTCGGTGGCGGCGGCGGGGCCGCGCCGGTGAAGGGAGGCGCCGGCGGGAAGGAGCGATGGCGGCGGAGCAACGGCAGGGCGGCGAGCGGGCGCCGGCGAGCTCGCGCGGCGGCGACGGTTGCTAGTCGGCGAGGCGGCGAGGTTGGAGGCGGCGGCTGATGTGGCAGCTCGCTATTGGCCGAGGCGACGTGGCGGCGGCGCGGCGGACATGTCCGGCGCGGTGAGGACGCGTCTGGCGGCGCGAGGGGAGGAATTTTTAGGGTTCATCCGCGAATTTCGGGAGGGGAGCACATATTTATAGGTAGAGGGAGCTAGGAGAGTCCAAATGAGGTGCGATTTTCGGCCACACGATCGTGATGGAACGCTCTAGATGATGGAACAGGTTTAGGTGGGTTTTGGACTAAATTGGAAGGGTGATGGGCTGCAACACACACGAGGCCTTCTCGGTCCCTCGGTTAACCGTTGGAGTATCAAACGAAGTCCAAATGGTACGAAACTTGACACGCGGTCTACTGGTAGTAAACCAAGGCCGCTTGGCAAGTCTTGGTCCAATCCAGAAATGTCTAATCCCCACACACGAAAGAAAGGTAGAAATGACCACCGGAGGAGAACGGAGCGCCGGAATGCAAAACGGACAACGGGGAAAATGCTCGGATGCATGAGATGAACATGTATGCAAATGAAATGCACATGATGACAAGCAACAACAATGAATAACTGGAGGACACCTGGCACATCGGTCTCGAGGCGTTACATGCATCCACCTAAAGTAACAAAATTTCTTACGTAAACTTCCTAGTAATTCCCTCTTCGTAGGTGCAGCATTACTCCTAACATTTGTAATATCAGTTTGAAACATGTAATATTGCTGTGTCATATTCCTGCATTTTCAAAATCCTGCGAATCAAACAGGCCCTAAGTTGGTGATGATGTTGTGCCTGCCATCTTTCACCAATAGCCGTCGGACCTAGATCTGACGCGTACAAACCAAACTTCTCCAGTTTTGCAAAAAGATGCCCGCACTTGTTCCCTATTTACAAACAACTCCTTGTCTCTCACAATCAGCCTTATCTCCTCCCCACCACATCTAGAAGGCCATGGAAAATATGGCATGATGGCCGCTGCCGGCGCCATCCACCCCACAATCTTGGTGTTCCGTGCAATGCACGGGCATCTACGCACGGGAAATTAGGTCGAACATGACTAGTTGTAAGCAGGCTAGGCCTACAGCCATGATGATAGTGACTGCAAACGGTGAGGCCGACTATGGTATGCCAAATATGGTGCCTATACTCAGGTGTCATCTCCAGTGTAGGGTCTTGTCACTTCACTGTGAGGAGTAGCATGTAATAATTTGACCAACGGGTAGTATAGTGCTACTACATTGGCCTTGTTTGGATCCATGGGTTAGAGTTAGTTTGGGTTAGTTTGGACTCAACTAAACAAAAAGTATCCAAACAGGAGGGTTAGTTTGGGTTAGATGCATCTAACCCACCCAAAAAAACTAACCCATCCAAGAGGTGTTTATTTTGGTTAGTTCTTCTCGGGACCACTAAAAACACATTTTTCTCTCGCTCTTCCCGTAGCAGATCCCTCTTCACTTCCTCGAAGCTTCTCGTCCTCTCCCTCCCTCCCTCTCACACCTTCCATGAAGGCGCCTCGCCGTATCCGTGCTCCATCTAACCCTGCCATCCAAACACCTCTTTGGTTAGAGTTAGTTCAGGGTTAGTTCAGAGTTAGAATCTAACTCTAACCTCTAACTAAGTTAGAGTATCCAAACATGGCCATTGGTAGTAGTACTACTACTAGTACTAGCACCACCGTCTGGATTTAGTAGTACTACCACGTCCATCTGGATTTAGTATTTGACTAGCAATATCTAGTAATGCATGTCACAAAAATGTACTACTCCATTTCTAAATAAATACATGGTGTATTGTTTTATTCCTATCAGTGAGATAACTTAATGCCTTTTTGCTACTTAATAGGTTTACATGCAATAAACTAACTACTTCATGTGATGTTTGGTAGTCTCAAGTCATTGAAAGTGTGCATGGGCATGAGGGGGGGGGGGGCGACGCAGCTTCATTGACTTACTGCACCTGCCTTTGGGTGTATGACACGTGGGCCCAACGGGTGGCTGGCCAACCTGTCATATAGCCAAAGGCAGGTGCAGTAGAGGGATGAGAGTAGATGGCTAACACGCACATGAATTCAACGCAGTCTGCACTTCTCATATAAAGGCTCCTACCAGTCCAATCTAGGAAATCCTACACATCTATGCACCCAAGGGCAGGAGTGATCACTCCAATCGCAAGATCAGTTGACTAGAAACTAGACCCATGGAGGCGATGAGTGCGAGCATCAGCCGGCTGTGCCAGATGGTCCATGGTGCCGGCCTGCGGCCCTGCACCGAGGAACGTCTCCAGGTAGTGCTTGAGGCTGCCAGGGCGAGGGGCCGCTTGGACGACAGCTTCATCTCCTTATTCGATGAGGTCCTCATCGGCTTCCTCGACAAGTTCACCATCGTCAAGAAGCTCGCGGACGACCTTGACGTATGCCTCCAGCCCAGGCGCCCGGGCTCTATGATGCCTGCCACCCTCAATGACCTCTATGGTGACAACCTCTTCGACGCACTGGTGGCCCTGCGACTACCCACTGTCACACCAGAGATTGTCCACCGCGAGGTCGCCCTCGCCGCGCAGCGCTTGGCACAGCAAGACAGCATCGACATAATCACCCACGTCTACGCGCAATTCGTCCACAAGGACTACTATATGCAAGAGGAGGACGATAGGATGCTGACCTTGGACGGTTGGTGACCCGGTGCATTAGGGAGTGAGGATGTCATTGATGGATCCGTATGTATCTTTATCTTTCCGTCAAATCCATGTAGTAGTATATGGTACTACTAGTAATTATCTTACCTTTCGCATCAACTTCATAATTTTCCTACGTACTCCATGCATGAACCGTGCCAGAACCAAACTTCTCATTACTCTTGGGAAAATCGTTATTTCTATCTATCAGTCGCGCCATGGAGCAGAACCAAAATTTACAAGTTACAAGTTCAAAAGGAAAAGCCTGCCGTGTTCGCGTCGCACCCCCACACGGTTGGTCCGGCACGCTGCTCAAAGGAGAATGTGTGTTGTGTTGCATTTTCACTTACAAGTGGGACCGTAGTTGAGCAAACCGACTATCGGCAAACCCCCACCCCGCCCACCGTGTGATGGCTGAGAAAATAGGAGGGAGAAGACATAGTTGTAGAACGGACTCCAAGAAAATTGGTGTCGGATGGGACTCGTGTGCGTGGCGTGTGCCGTGCTGCTAGACATGAATGCTAGTTATGGCCCATGCCACCCCACTATATCGAGGTGCTGGTTACATAGAACAAATTTCCTGTAGTCCGTGCTCAGCCCTACTCTATCTCTCTTCTCAACCAACTAGCAGATGTGCGGAGCCCATCGTCTGTTTGCTCATATGCGGTCCCACATGTCAGTGAAAACACAAGAGGACCCACTGAACCTGCACATCTTTCACCTCGATGTGCTGGTGATGAAAAAAAATCCAATAAAGATCTTCAATGGCTGCTTTTGGAGTTACTCAAGAGTAGTAAGATTCTATTTACTGTTTAACCCAAGATGCACATCATGTGGCTTCAACTACCACTCTATTTTCTTGCATGACACGACCTGGATGCTGGATGTCCCATGTGTCGGCAAAAGGAGGAAGAACTCGACCAAATCTTGGTTGTGCTCTCGGATTAGACTAGTAGTGCTAACTTAAAATTTTATTGTGTAGAATGGATGCAATTTTTGGTATTGGGAAGAAGAGTACAACGATATATTGATAGAGCGCAATTTAGTAGATGTTCTAGCACTTTTAGCTAGCATAGAGGCTAGAGATGAGACTAGTGCACTTGTTGATAGAATAGAGGCTAGACACGTCTACTTCTTTACACTCGAAGAAGAAAGAAGCACGCAGGATCGAGCCTCCATAGATCAACAATGAATGCATCGAGAAGGCACTAATCCAACTTACAGGAGCAGTCATGGAAGTTGGATATCTTCTAAAATGTATTCTTGTGGTTCTTGTTTTTCTAGTCAAAATTTTGGTGATGTATTTCCATGTACCAAAAAATCAATGATGAAGAAAATATATGTGTTTGCAAAGAAAAATGTACGCGGACGGGATGCATCCGCGCGTTCGGCGCACGACCACCGCATCCGAGAACTGGCCCGGACACGACCTCATTGCCCTACCCAAATGGACAGAATCCGGGCAAAATGGAGGTCCGTTTGGGGTCGTGCGTTGGAGTTGGCGTTATAAGTGGGACCGCAGTTGAGGAAACCAACTATCGGCAAACCCCCACCTCGCCCGCCGCGCGACGGCTGAGTTAGAGAAACGACGAGGTTGAAGAGATTGTTGTAGCACGGACTCCAACAAATATGGTGTCAGATGGAAGTCGTGCTGGTGGCGTGTGCCGTCCGCCTGGACGTGAATGCCTGTTCTAGCCCATGTCACCCTACTGCTCCTACTACTTATAGTAGTAGTATCAAGGATTCGAGGTGCTGGCTACGTACAACGAACACATTAACATATGGCCCACCTCACACTGTGGCCAAATTTCCTGGAGTCTGTGCTAGGTACAATTATGTATTCGGAAAATATTTTTTTGCCTCATCGCAGCACCCACTCAGAGAAGCGACTCGAAAGACATTTATAAATTTAGTAAGTTTATCACAGGCATATCATTTTATTACATACAATAGGTCATCAACCCACAACAACAATGAGGATACATTATAAATACTAAAGTTTTCATCACACAACAAATAACAGGCAATGAAATGAACCTTCAACTCAACCAATCCTCGGCGTTGGAAATGCTTGCTATGAACCACAAGTGATTCTCTGGGAATGGCCAGCTACTATCAATCTCGAGACCAACGTAGGACTGATCATCCAGGCTGAAGCGACCTACTATATCACGACCAGGGTAGGGAACCACCGCAATGTCCGATGTATAGATATAGTTGCTTCTCATAAATGGTAGTAACATTGTGTCAATAGCAGTTGGACCGCCTTTCACCATCATTGGATAGTTTTGTCCAAGGAAGAGCGAGTTTGCTCCAAGACTATCAATGCGGTACCAGGGAGAAGGTGTTGGCACTAGCATAGTAGTATCCACCCCGAATACCATACAATGGGTGTTGGAATAGGTACGGAGAGTGTGACCATGGGAGACAACATCTGCTTCCTTAGTAGTAACATCAGCAGTGGGCCGTATACAGACAAGAAGGAGTGATCCATAGGAAGTTGCCAGGCGCCACTTAGTATATCGGCCCTCCTCATCCTCATCTCCCCCTTGGTTATAAATTTTTTCAAGTATAGGTGGTGGAATTTCCACAGGACCTTGGAAACACAAGAAGATGGTTAATTATTAGATAAGGGAAACTTCCTAACTCGCATGCATGTGGATGAAACAATTATAATTACGGTGGAAGACAAACGTACCGAAACTATGAGGATCCCATGCAAAAACAGTGCCACGAGTGGTGGCAGCAAACACAAGACCCTCGTATTCAATTGCACCATAGTACACATCCGTGTATAGAAACTGATTTTTGAGCAATATCCATCCAGTCGAACCACGAAGGACGGCAAAAAACTTGTCAAAGATAGTAACAACTTGATAGTTCTTGTAATTCGAAGAGTGGTTGGGAACTCGTGCAATTGCTATCTTCCGTAGACGATAGTCACCATGATCATATTTGAACGTACATAGATCATCTATGTGCTCAACCTCAGGGCACTCAGAGATTTTTGGAAGTGGAATCCGCTAACGAGTGTACACATTCACAAGTTCCCACTTGCAATCGTACCCAGTATAAACAATCCAATCTCCATTTGCGCCTGCCCAAGCCTTGCCCTCAAGCGATGGCATCTTAACATCATACGTATCATTATCAAGCGGCATCAACTTGCACAAGGCGAGGCTTCCCTCACCCCCGCACCAGTCAGCAGGGTCACGGCGAAGAAGATAGGGGAGATCAAACCGCTCCTGGACCCTTGGGTTCCTAGTAATGATGTTATTAGTTGAGTCGAGAATGTTCTTGAACGAACCTGCCATGCTAGCCGAGGTGATGACGTCGCACCGATCAATGAGTTCCCCCACCACGTCATCTTTCAGATCGGGGCAAGTATAACGGGGTCGTTTCCGGCTTGTTCCCTCCATGGAGAAGACGATCGAACAATGTCAGTAGGAAGGGTGAAGGCAAATGGAGGAGGGAGGAAGAGCGTGCGACAACAGTTCCAAATCGAGAGGGAAAGGCGAAGAGTCAGCGAATGGTTGCCAGTTTGCCACGGTACACGAAGAGGCGCCCCAACCTACATGTCCTTTCGGAAATTGTACAAAAGGACTCGCAGTGGTCTCACTAACATGTTGGAATGGGACCACATGTCAACGAAACATTGTGTGTGATTTCTCATGTAAAATCCAATCTGGCCGCGTTGGCCCGAGGTCCCGCATTAGTTATCGACCATTATTTTTTGAACATACAATCTGAGTGGATAGCTCCGGTGGTCATCACACGTGAGCGGATATATAGGCGGGCTAGGTGGGCAAGCGACAACAATCTAAGTGCTAAAAGAGTTGATCTCGAAAAAAGAGTTGATCCAATGCTTTGTTTCGTTTGGATTTCCCAACTATGACCATTGGATAGAGTGAATCAATGGCTTACGTTCAAAGTTATTCTCATAGTACTATAGAATGGTATAGGAACATGGAGAGATTTGGTTGATTTTATATCGCTGAACTATATAAAATATTATGAGTGCAGCCCACCCCGAGGTTTGTAGCTCCTTCTCGGTGGTCGGGAACCTATGTTCTTCCACTCTTTCGTTTAAGACATGAGCTTTGTTCATCCTGTTGCCGGCACATGGGACATCTATATGCCTCCATTTTACAAAATCATACTATATGCCTCCATGACACGCGGGACATCTAGCATCAAGGTGGTGTGTCATGCAAGAAAATGGAGATATGGAGTGCGTAAGTGAGTCGTGCACTTCGATGGCACCTAGTACTATGCAATATTTTTTCTCCTTGATGGCACGTGAATAGTGTACGTACTCAATGACAGAGCACGGGATGGTAGCCATGGACATGGTCGGCCCTTTTTGAAGAGAGTACTAATAAATACATAACTTTGATGTGTCCCATCAACTCGCAGAACAATGGGAAGCTTGCTTACTACGCCTTCTCCCTCGCTAACGGGTGTGCGGTGGCTCGCAGCCCGAGGAGAAACTTTTGCTTACAAGCGGTGGACGTGCAGCAGTTCATTTGGTGTCAGATTGCCAGAAGTAGTACCATCATTATTGTTCGACTTCCGAAAGAGGAGAAGAGCCAAGCGCAAGGTCACCTACTAACTTAGTACAGTACTACTATAGCCAAAGCTGGTCCAACTTTTTAGAGCATGGTTAATTAATATAGGCAGCTCTTGCAGCGGCACATCATTTAGAGCAAGTACTCTCTTCGTAGGATCAAAGGAAGTGAAACAAAAGTTGGGGTGGATGCTAGATTGCCAATTAAAACATGATTACATAGGAAAAATATCATATAGCATTCTATCCTATGAATCAAACAGCCAATGTAGGAAAATCGTGAGGGGGGTCTCTCCAACAGTGTTCCTCGGCTCGCACCTAGCATCAGGGTGGTCGAACTTGGAGTCATTCATCTGGTACACGTGGCATCTCAGATCTAGTACTCCAATATTAGGTTGGCTCTATGTGATGTGGCAACTTCATATACTAACCGGATGCTGTCTATATTACTACGGTACTCACACTCCAAGAAGTGACTCAAAAACCATTCATAAATTGAGTCTAGGACACGCATTTGCAAATGTACCATTCATTACATACAACAAGTCATCAACACACAACGACAACGATGATACATGTTGGATTATAGATTATTTCCAAGAAAACATTCTAGTAAATACTGAAGTTTTCATCACACAACAAATAACAAGCAATAAAATGAACTTCAACTCAACCAATCGTCGGCTTTGGAAATGCTTGCTTTGAACCATAGTTGCTCTGGGAAGGGCCAGCTATTGTCAATATCGAGAGCAACGCAGGACTGATCATCTAGGCTGAAGCGGCATATATCAGGACCAGGGTAGGGAACCACCGCAATGTCCGAGGTATAGATACAGTTGCTTCTCATAAATGGTAGTAATGCTGTGTCAACAGCAGCTGGATCGCCTTTCACTATCATTGGATAGTTTCTTACAAGGAAGAGCAAGTTTTCTCCAAGACTATCAATAATGTACCAGGGAGAAGGTGTTGGCGCTAGCACACTAGTATCCATCCCAAATACCCTGCAACAGGTGTTGGAATAGGTCCGTAGGGGGCGACCATGGGAGAGAACACCTTCTACCTCAGTAGTAATAATCATAGTGCACTGTATACAGACAAGAAGAGGCGATCCATCGGAATTAGTTGCCAGGCGCCACTGAGTATATAAATTCTACTCGTCCTCATGCTTGTGATCATCACCATCGTCATCTCCCCCTTGGTTATAAAAATTTTCAAGTATAGGTGGTGGAATGTTCACAAGACCTTGGAAACACAAGAAGGTTAATTAGTAAAGGGAAACTTGCTAACTCACATGCATGTGGCTGAAACAATTATAATTATGGTGGAAGACAAACATACCGAAACTACGAGTATCCCATGCAAAAACAATGCCATGAGTGGTGGCAGCAAACACAAGATCCTCGTATTCAATTGCATCACAGTACTCATCCGTGTACAGAAACTGATTTTTGAGCAATATCCATGGATGAACCATGGAATCAGTAAGGAAGGCAACAAGCTTGTCGAAGATAGCAACAACTTGATAGTACTTGTAATTCTAAGAGTGGTTGGGAACTCGACAAATTGCTATCTTTCGTAGACGACAGTCACCATGATCGTATTTGAACGTACGTAGATCATCTGTGTGCTCAACCTCAGGGCACTCTGAGATTTTTGGAAGTGGAATCTGCTGACGAGTGTACACATTCACAAGTCCCCACTCGCAATTGTACCCAATATAAACAACCCAATCTCCATTTGCGCCAGCCCAGGCCTTACCCTGAAGCGATGGCATCTTGACATCACATGTATCGTTATCAAGCGGCATCAACTTGCACAAGGCGAGGCCTCCGTCGTCCGCGCCCATGCGAACAGGCTTATAGCGAAGAAGATAAGGGAGATCAAACCGCTCCTGGACCCTTGGCTTCCTTGTAATGATGTTATTAGTTGAGTTGAGAATGTTCTTGAACGAACCTGCCATGCTAGCTGAGGTGATGATGTCGCACTGATCAATGAGTTCCCCCACCACGTCATCTTTCAGATCGGGGCAAGAATAATGGGGTCGTTTTCGGCTTGTTCCCTCCATGGAGAAGATGATCAAACAATGGCATAAGGAAGGGTGAAGGCAAATGGAGGAGGGAGGAAGAGCATGCGACAGCAGGTCCAAATCGAGAGGGAAAGTGAAAGTGCGTTATATCGACTAGAGGGGGGGTGAATAGGTGATTTTTAGGAAAGTCTTCAAAACGTGGGAGTTATGAAGACAAGCGATAGAAATAAACCTAATACCCTGCAGCGGAAGGTAGACTACACTAGGCAAGCCATAGTCAAGTATTCAATAGAGTGAAAGCACAATGACTAATAGCAGCAATGTAGTAAGGATCAGGTAGGAAGATATTGTGAAGCCAGGCAGAACACGCAGTCACTCAGTGAAGACAAAAGATAGTGCAAACATACAATGACTTCACAAGGAGTAACAGTAAGTAAAGGGAAGGGAAGATGAAACCAGTGACTCGTTGAAGACAATGATTTGTTGGACCAGTTCCAGTTGCTGTGACAACTGTACGTCTGGTTGGGGCGGCTAGGTATTTAAACCTTAGGACACACAGTCCCAGACACCCAGTCCTGAACACGCAGCTCAGGACACCCAGTCCTCACCGTATTCCCCTTGAACTAAGGTCACACAGACCTCGCCCAATCACTCTGGTAAGTCTTCAAGGCAGACTCCCAAACCTTCACAGACTTCGTTCACCGGCAATCCACAATGTCTCTTGGATGCTGAGAACGCGACGCCTAACCGGCTGGAGGATGCACAGTCCTCAAGTGTAATAAGTCTTCAGATCACAGAGACAAGAAGACTTAAGTGATGCCCAATTCTCTTTGGCTCTGGGTGGTTAGGGCTTTATCCTCGCAAGGAATTCTCTCTCAAAGGCTTCGAGGTGGGTTGCTCTCAAACGACAAAAGCCGTGCTCTTAATCTGAGCAGCCAACCGTTTATGGTTGTAGGGGGTGGGCTATTTATAGCCACTTGGCAACCCGACCTGATTTGTCCGAAATGACCCTGGGTCACTAAGGAACTGACACGTGTTCCGACGGTCAGATTTCAAACTCACACGGAAACTTTACTTGGGCTGCAAGCAAAGCTGACTTGTCCGACTCTGGACAAGATTCGCTCTCATAGTCTTCACTCGAAGACATAGGTTTTGGTTAGGCATCACTTCAGTCATTCTGACTGGTTCTCTTGGACCCCACTTAACAGTACGGTGGTTCCTATGACTCAACACAAAAGAAAAAGAACTATGAAAGATCTAAGTCTTCGAGCTCCATAGGCTTCATATGGTGTCTTCTCTTGTCATAGTCTTTAATGTGAATATCTTCATATACCACCTTTGACTTCAATGTCTTCATACATTTTTAGGGGTCATCTCTGGTAGGAAAACCGAATCAATGAGGGACTTCTACCTGTGTTATCCTGCAATTCTCATAAACACATTAGTCCCTCAACTAGGTTTGTCGTCAATACTCCAAAACCAACTAGGGGTGGCACTAGATGCACTTACAGAAAGGCGAAGAGTCGATGGACGGTTGCTAGTTTGCCACGGTACACGAAGAGGCGCCTCGGCCTACACGTCCTTTCGGAAATTATATAAAAGGAATCGCCGTCGTCTCGCTGACATGTTGGAATGGGAGCACATGTCAACGAAACATGGTGTGTAATTTCTCGTGCAAAATGGGATCTGGCCGCGTTGGCCCGAAGTGCCGTATTATTTCTCGACTTTATTTTTTTAATGGCGTGCCGTTCAGTTTTGAAGCACGACTAACTGGTACTGTTTGCAGAGAAAATATAAACTACTCTACCACTACTCCACCTCTAGTACTAGTAGTATAGAAAAGATATATAGGCTGGAGCTTCAGAGCTTTCTTGCTAAGGGCTGCCCACTTGCTTCTCACACTATCACCCTCTCTCTAGATCTAGAAAAGACGGCCTCTCTCTCCCTCCTCACCGGTGGTCATAGATCTGCCGGGGAAGAAAAGGACGTGCAGTGTTGACGCACTCATCGTCGGCGAGCGAGGTCACGCACTGACAACAAGGCCGTCCTCTTAGACCTAGCGCCCGCGTGGGATGGCCTCCATCCCCAAGCTCGATGTCGTAGTGCATGCGGAGGACGACGACAACGAGTGAAGCCACTTCCCGCCGACCCTCAGGTATGCTACCTCTTTTCGAACCATACCCTTATTCTATTGCCCCATCTGCCATGTCGCTGCATGTGGATCTTTTTCCACTCCACCATCTTCCCAATTTGCTATCCTCAGCTCCGTTGGTCACGCAGACGAAAACCTTAATTTGCACTATTAAAGGAAACCCTACTTCATGCAGATTAATCCTTGTCTGGGTTGAATAAGGAATGGAAGGGAGACTGTACTGTCCAAGAGAGTAGGCATCGAACCCGCATCTAGGTTGAAAAGGGGAAAATTAGTAGCTAAGGAACGAGTCTCGTGTCTCTTGGCTGAAGAAGGGTAGAAAGGTATGACAACGCAATAGAGAATGACCAGGTCGATTGGTTTGTTGTCCTCACATAGGAAAAAGGTGGCTGAACATAACAAAAATGGGACGTAATCCACATATGCTACCTGGATATTTGTTGCTTTGGGAAACCATACCTCCCTCACCACTCTATGTGTCTGTGGAGGTACATCGTACTGGTGCGCCCACTGTCCGAATGGGCCTCCCATGCTCTTATTGTCACTTTATTGCTGTTAGTATAATGCCAGCAGTCAAGTCAAGCAATGCTACTGCTAAAATGATGGCACATTTAACTAATGCCGCGGTCAGTCTGATGCCACCGATAAATTTAAGCAATGCCATTTAATGTCATTGGATTATTTCAGGGTTAGCTCTTGATTGTGGATGTATTAAAGATTTTTCAGCTAAGGCATTCTAATGTTGTTGCACGGCCAGTATACCAATGATGAAACTTATTACTACCTTTAGATTTTTGCACTATTAATGCTTATAGATTACATACCTCACTTTCATGAGATAAGTTAATTTTTTTGTACGGTGTCACCAAAATGCCAAGGTGCCGATGTCATTTTATTTTGGTTAAACTGCACAAAAAATTATGAAGACAAGAGGAAAGGTCAAGAGTGGGCACCTCCTCCTCCGGCTGTTTTCTTGATTCGCTCGATCAAGTTTTTTTGTTTGATCGATTATCAAGATTGGGATAGCAATTTTTAAGGTCCCCCTGAGTTCGAAATGATATTTACCTTGGAGGTACATTGTTTGCAAATTTTTTATACTGTCATTAGTTAATAATGCTAGTTACCTTCAGACTTTTGTATTTGGTTTAATGCTCATGCACAGCTAGTATACCAATGCTGAAACGTGTTACCTTTACATTTTGTATTGTTAATTATTATAGAAATCTTCCAATGTCAGAGTTTATTGAAATATGTTCAGTAAAACCATTGTACTATACCCTGTAATAAAATAACTACTCTAGTGTTGCACTAGCCACTAGATTAGTGTATATTTGTAGTATTCGAAATTTCGAATGGTGTTGCATTAGCGTATGGACATAAATAAAGTGTGCCAAGCTTTCCCAGATATGTGCTCAAGAAAACTACTACCTGTTTTTCTAAATACTAGACATTTGGGTACTTTAAACTGAACCGCGAAAACGTCTTATATTAAGGAACAGAGGGTGTAGAGTTCACTCAAATTATCCCGGTAAAGCTAGTCACACCTTTGTTAAAATTAATGTTCATTATGTTATCGGAGGAGGTCTGTAAGTTTGTCTCTAATGCCTGTAGACTACATACCTGACATCATGATTTAATGTTAAGTCATTTCCTTTTGTACAGTGTCACTGAATTGTCAGGGCGGTGATGGCATTTTATTTTAGTTGAACTCTACAAAATATGCTTAAAAGAAGATGAAAGGTCAGGAATCGATCATTCTTTCATAAAGAACTATATATGCCTTTCTGACATCAGCCGCTGCTGCCTTATTTATTCCTTCAAACAGGTGGTTAGAAACAGTCTTGCTACCTTTTCCCATTAACAAATTGGAATGCTTATATTTGTGAGTCCATGCTTCAACTAGTGCCACTTTTATAGTAATCACACTTTCAATATCTATGCAAACAGGGATGCTCGATTTTAGTGTAACTGCACAAAAAGTCCAACTGGTTCAACATTAGGAGCATGTTTTCTTCCAAACCTTTATATTCAATTGGTGGCACTATGAGCTGTTCATTAAGAAGGTACATGGTTTGCTACTATCTTGCTACTCTTTTTGTACTGTCATTAGATAGTAATACTAGAGGTTTGCATGTGGATTTATTGGCAGGGTGGACCTACATTGGAGGTGCATGACATGATTCAATGATTGGATGCTCAATTTCGGTTGTATCGATTTCACCTCTTCCATCACTGCGAACATGGATATCCTTGGTCTGATGAAGAATAGGCGCTATATTTATGCTCTGAACAACCAAATCAATTCAGTATGAAATTGTCCAGGGCAAAACATGACTGTATAAAATTCTTCAGACGATTATGTGCGTCTGGAGACCTGACCCTGCAGAAGAGATTAGTTCTTTTTCTTCACCACCCACATCTGAAGGGGTGGCAAAGAGTTCATCATTCTGCGAGCTCCATACGAGAAGGATGGCATAGAAGCCAGTCCATTTCATTTCACATAAGAGGGGTTAGAGTAAGCATAAGAGTATGCAGAGTAATTCTTCGAGGACTTATGGACATAATGATTTGAAGAATAATGCATATATCCATAATCCTTAGATCTTCCCTGCGAAACAGATGGGTTAGCACGATGATGTTCATATGAGGACTTTGATCCATATGAGGAATTTGGTCCGTATGAGGAATTTGATCTGGGGTTCCTATTCTTCACAGGTGGCGTCATGATGACATTCACCTGAAGATTTTCAAGGCATCTTTTGGGAACCCAGATTTTCTTCATCGGGGAGCCGTTCCTACAGTTAGTGCCAACATATCTAGCAAATACTTCACCATTCTGATTTTTGAATAGCTTATAGTTGGAGTCAATTGACTCATCATCAGAATGAGGAGATTCACATGCAAATCCAGATAAGTTAGATGGATCAACTGGAGGTCCCTTTGCAGCAACCCATGTAGTTTTGGGGTACTGCTCAGGCTTCCAATATGTACCATCAGCATTGAGTTTCCTTTCAAAGGCGATACTCTCTTTCCTAGGGTTCCTCTTGAGGATCTGCTTTTTAAGCACATCACAAAGAGCCTGATGCCCTTTGAGGCTTTTGTACATGCCTGTCGTGTACAATTCCTTCAGCCCTGCATCGTCAGTGATACTAACAATGTCCTCAGATGAGGAATTAGTGATAGCAGAGGCATGTGAAGAATTTGAAACATTAGCAGCATTTGAACATTCAGGTGAAGAATTAGCAGATTCACGTTCAATGCACTTCAAGCATGGAGGAACAAATTTGTAACGCCCCGAGACCGATGTGCCAGGTGTCGTCCAGTTATTCGATGTTATTTCCTTGTCATTGCTTGTGTGTCATGCATTGCATATCATGTCATCATGTGCATTTCATTTGCATACATGTTCGTCTCATGCATCCGAGCATCTTCCCCGTTGTCCGTTTTGCATTCCGGCGCTCCGTTCTCCTCCGGTGGTCATTTCTACCTTTCTTTCGTGTGCGGGTATTAAACATTTTTGGATTGGACCGATACTTGTCAAGCGGCCTTGGTTTACTACCGGTAGACCGCCTGTCAAGTTTTGTACCATTTGGACTTCGTTTGATACTCCAACGGTTAACCGAGGGACCAAAAAGGCCTCGTGTGCGTTGCATCCCAAAACCCCTCCAAAGTGGCCCAAAACCCACCTAAGACCTCTCCATTATCTCGGTCGTTCGATCACGATCTCATGGCCGGAAACCGCACCTCATTTGGACTCTCCTAGCTCCCTCTACCTCTATAAATAGACCTTCATTTTCGTTTTCGGATCCTTTCCCCGAAACCCTAAAACTCCTCCCTCAGCGCCGCCGGACATGTCCGTCTCGCCGGAGGACGCGTCCACTCCGCCGCCACGTCGCCCTGTCCAATGGGAGCGTGCCACCTCAGCCCCGCCGGCGCCCTCCACCACTCCCGCATCGCCATGTGTCTCCGTCAGCGCCCCAGCCGCGCGGGCCCGCTGGAGCCCATCACGGGCCCTCCTGGCCCGTTCTCACCGCCGCCGCGCCCCGCGAGCGTCCCATCCGAACCGCGCCGGCCTCCTTCGCCCGCGCGCCGCCGCACTTCCTCCTGCCGGCGAGCTCGCCGTGGCGCTCTACCCTGCCGTCCGCCGCCTTGACCGGCGACTACCGCCGCCGTTCGCCTCGCCGCATCACCGCCCCGCCCCCTCGGAGGAGCTCCGCCGCCGCCCGCAGCCAGATCCGGCCACGGGAGCTCGAGCCCGGCCGGATCCGCCGCCCCGCCGGTGACGACCTCGCCGGAGCCGCCGTCTCCGTCGCTCGGGTCCTCCTCGGCCTCGGCCCGGCCCGATCCGCTCCGCCTCGCCCGACCCGATCCGCTCCGCCTCGTCCGACCCGATCCACTCCGCCCGTTGACTTTTCCCGAGGTGAGAAAGTCCCCGAGATTTCCATGTTTCAAATGCCCATGTTCATCGTGCTGTAACTTTGCACCCGTAACTCCGTTTTGCGCGTATAGCATATCAAAATGTTTGCCTCAGAGAGTACATCATTTCATCTCATTGCATCATTTTCATTTGAGTTCATCTTGATGCCCTAAATGCTGTTGGAAGAGAGCTATTTGAGTTAATTGTCAGATCTGCTGCTCCAAATAGCTATTTGTCATTTTTGACATGATTATTGTGTGCATGATATGCCCCTGAGCTCTACATGTATTTTGTTATATGCTTTGCCATCTTTCCAGAGGTGCAATCCATGTATTTTTGTGATGTGTGTGGTGACTAGCACAAGCTTGCAAAGTGGTGCATTCGTTAATGCTAATTTCAGGGACTTAGCAATTCCACTAAGTCCTTGGACTGTTTTTAGCAATATGCCATATGTTCATGTTGTTTCCTGGTGATCCGTGCCTCTTTTGAGGATGATCAGTAAGGATGTTTTGTTAATCTTGTAGTGCTCTATCCATCCATGTCTTTGTTTGCAATTATTGAGCACCCTAGCTTGAGTTAATCGAGCTCTACTTTTGCTATTTCGTGACTCTGGGCAGAATGTCTACTTGTTAGCGATTTTGCCGAGGATGTTGTAGTTGATCCGTGCATGCTATGTTGTTGTTCTTGCCATGTATAGCTTGTATAATGTGTATTCTTGATGGGTGTATGCTTAGATTGTCATGCCTTGCTCTGTAGTGAGTGCATCGAGCTCGTAGACATGCCTACTTGATATCTGGTTTGCATGCTCCAGTTTTTCACTAAGTCTGTAATCTGATTATGTTTTTGCCATGTTCACATGCTTGCAATTGTATTTTCTGATCCCTTTTGGCTCAATGTCACTAAGGGACTTTTGTTAAGCTCTTTGAGTAGCTCCATGCCATGTCTTGCTTTGCCATGTTAAGTGCCTGTAGCATATATTTTTCTTGCTCCAAAGTGTGCTACCTGATATGAAATTCTAGGCTTGTGTTAACTTCACTAAGTCTGAGACCTATTTACCAATTGCACTTTTGCCATGCTTGTTTGAACCTGTTAATGGATGAATTGGCCGTAGCTCAGTGTTCATCTTTTGTCAAGCATTATGAGTGGATCCCTGCCATGTATTTTGTTGCCATGTTTGAGTGATGAAGCATAATTATCTTGTTGCATTTAGATGCCTACTTGTTGTTTACCGCAGACCGGTGCCATATTTGTTTTGCTTGCCATTTCCAAACCGTGCATCCGATTCCGGCGATCTTGATTTCGATTTCAACCGAAATCACCTCACCTTTCCAGTGGCACTCTTGTATTTCCATGTTGAGGCCAGTTTCAATCATTCCTTGTCAAATCAAGCATATGCATCGCATACTGCATCCCGCATATCACACCATGTTCATGTGTGGTTTGTTTACTATGTTGTTTGCTTCTTTCCGGTGATGCTTCTTCGGGTTGGTTCCAGTAACGTCGTGTTGTGAGGATTCATTCGACTACATCCGTTTGCCTTCTTCATGGACTCGTTCTTCTTCCTTGCGGGATTTCAGGCAAGATGATCATACCCTCGAAATCACTTCTATCTTTGCTTGCTTAGTTGCTCGCTCTTTTGCTATGCCTATGTTGCGATACCTAGCACTTGCTTATCATGCCTCCCATATTGTTGAACCAAGCCTCTAACCCACCTTGTCCTAGCAAACCGTTGTTTGGCTATTTTACCGCTTTGCTCAGCCCCTCTTATAGCGTTGTTAGTTGCAGGTGAAGATTGAAGTTTGTTCCTTGTTGGAACATGGAGATGTTGTTCCTTGTTGAAACATGTTTACTTGTTGGGATATCACAATATCTCTTATTTAATTAATGCATCTATATACTTGGTAAAGGGTGGAAGGCTCAGCCTTATGCCTGGTGTTTTGTTCCACTCTTGCCGCCCTAGTTTCCGTCATATCGGTGTTATGTTCCCGGATTTTGCATTCCTTACGCGGTTGGGTATAATGGGAACCCCTTGACAGTTCGCCTTGAATAAAAATCCTCCAGCAAGGCCCAACATTGGTTTTACCATTCGCCACCTAGCCTTTTCTTTGCCTTGAGTCGGCCGGCTCAAGGGTCATCTTTATTTAAACCCCCGGGCCAGTGCTCCTCTGAGTGTTGGTCCAACTTGTCGGCCGCTAGTGGCCACCAGGGGCAACTCTGGGCTGGCCTACCGGAAGTTTGGACGATCTGGTGTGCCCTGAGAATGAGATATGTGCAGCTCCTATCGGGATTTGTCGGCACATTCGGGTGGCTTTGCTGATCTTGTTTTATTATTGTCGAAATGTCTTGTAACCGGGATTCCGAGTCTGATCGGGTCTTCCCGCTAGAAGGAATATCCTTCATTGACCGTGAGAGCTTGTGATGGGCTAAGTTGGGACACCCCCGCAGGGTTATGAACTTTCGAAAGCCGTGCCCGCGGTTATGGGCAGATGGGAATTTGTAAATGTCCGGTTGTAGAAAACCTGAAGTTGACCTTAATTAAAATACATCAACCGCGTGTGTAACCATGATGGTCTCTTTCCGGCGGAGTCCGGGAAGTGAACACGGTGTTGGAGTTATGCTTGACGTAGGTTGTTCTAGGATCACTTCTTGATCATAGTTGTTCGACCGTGCTTTTGCCTTCTCTTCTCGCTCTCATTTGCGTATGTTAGCCACCATATATGCTAGTCGCTTGCTACAGCTCCACCTCATACCTTTACCTTACCCATAAGCTTAAATAGTCTTGATCACGAGGGTGCGAGATTGCTGAGTCCCCGTGACTCACAAATACTTCCAAACCAGCTTGCAGGTGCCGATGAGTCCGTGCAGATGACGCAACCAAGCTCAGGAGGAGCTCGATGAAGATCTTTTCCTTTGTGTTGTTTCGTTCTAGTTGATCAGTAGTGGAGCCCAGTTGGGGTCGATCGGGGATCTGTGTAGTATTTGGGGTAGTCTTCTTTTATTTTGGTTCCGTAGTCGGACCTTGATTGTATCTGGTTGATGTAATGCTTTATTCATGTAATTGTGTGAAGTGGCGATTGTAAGCCAACTATGTACCTCTTTCCCTTATGTATTACATGGGTTGTGTGAAGATTACCTCACTTGCAACATTGCTTTCAATGCGGTTATGCCTCTAAGTCATGCTTTGACACGTGGGAGATATAGCCGCATCGAGGGCGTTACAAAATTCTTCCTGAGAAGCGCTGATTTGTTGAGCAAGTAACGAATCGCGCTCCTTCTGAAGATCTTCATAACTCACTCTTAGCTTCTCAAGGTCTTGCTTTATTTGAAGAAATTCATAAGAAAGCTTCTCATGATCCGATAAGAGAGTGTTATGATGACTTTGAAGTTTGTCAAGCTTGGACTGAAGTCTCTGAAGATTTTTAGTCAAAGTTTCAGTGCGATCCATTTCTTCGCCCAACATATCATCACTTTTATTTAGCATGTTTTGAACGTTTTCTAAATCCCTTTGTTGTTTTATAGCTATCTTAGCAAGTTTAGAGTAGTTGGGCTTAAGGTTTTCATCAGATTCATTCTCACTTGATTCAGAGGAGGTATATTTGAGTACCTTGGCACCCTTTGCCATGAAGCAATAGGTGGGAGCGTAGTCATCATCGCCTTCATCAGCCTTGTTGGTGAGGTCATTTTCTTTAGTGTTGAAGATAGACTTGCTGACGAATGCAGTAGCGAGAGCTAGGCTCGCCACTCTGGATTCGGACTCCTCAGATGACTCATCTTCCTCATTTTCTTTAGATTCAGCCTTAGAGTCCATTTCCTTGCCAATGAATGCCCTGGCCTTCTTGGAGCTGCTCTTCTTGTGATATGAAGGCTTTGAGGATTTTGATGATGAGGATTTTGTGGATTTCTTCTTTTTCTTTGCATCATCAGAACTGTAATCCTTGTATTTCTTCTTCTTTGATTCCTTTTCCCACTAAGGACAATCTAGAATGAAATGTCCAAGTTTCTTGCACTTGTGACAGCGCCTCTTCTTGTAGTCATTGGATGAGGAATCATTGCTCCTTGAGGATCTTCCAAGGCGACCACGTCTTGAGAACTTTTGGAACTTCTTCACGAGCAGAGCCAGATCATGGCTTAGTTCTTCAGGATCACCAAGGCTGCTACCAGAGTCTTCATCTTCAGACTCAGATACTGCCTTGGCCTTCAGTGCACGTGTTCTGCCATAGCTTGAACCATAGAGATCTCTCTTTTCAGCAAGTTGGAACTCATGAGTATTTAGCCTCTCAAGAATATCAGCGGGATCAAGTGACTTGTAATCAGCACGTTCTTGTATCATCAATGCCAGAGTGTCAAATGAGGAATCAAGCGATCTCAGCAATTTCTTCACCACCTCATGGTCGATGATGTCAGTGGCACCAAGTGCTTGAAGCTCATTTGAGATGTCAGTGAGGCGATCGAAGGTTTGTTAAACATTTTCATCCTCGAGTCTTTTGAAGCGTTTGAAGAGATTGCGAAGAACATCAACTTGAGAGTCACGCTGAGTTGAGACTCCTTCATTCACTTTGGACAACCTGTCCCAGATAAGCTTCGCTGTTTCCAAAGCACTCACTCTGCCATGATGTCCTTTGCTCAGATGGCCACATATGATATTCTTCGCTTGAGAGTCGAGGTGCTTGAATATCTTCACATCGGCAGCATTCAGAGAAGGTGTGACTGAGGGAACACCATTTTCCACAACATACCAGAGATCATTATCAATTGCTTCAAGATGCATTCGCATCTTATTCTTCCAGTAGGGGTAGTCCGTCCCATCGAAGGTAGGACACCCAGCAGAGACCTTGATCATACCTGCGGTCGACATAACTAAAACTCCAGGTGGTTAAACCAAAATCACACAGAACAAGGAAGTACCTTGGTCTGATACCAATTGAAAGTGCGTTATATCGACTAGAGGGGGGGTGAATAGGCGATTTTTACGAAATTCTTCACTGAGGAGTTTGCCGGTGAGGAAATTCCTTAGCGAAGAACTGCTAGCAGCGGAATAAGTACTCAAAAGTAAACATAATAGAATACAAGCATAGTCATCATGATGAAATGAAGACAGGCACAGAGTACAGGAAGCGTAATCACAGGATAACACAGGATGAAGACAAATAGACTGAAGAAATTGAACTAAGGAAATTGAGAAAGTCTTCAGTCAAAGTCTTCAAACACAGATATGAACAAACACACAACACAGTTATGAGGAAATGAAATAGTTGAGGAAATAGAACCAGTAAGCTCGGTGAAGACAATGATTTGGTAGACCAGTTCCAACAACTGTCTCAGTTGTACGTCTGCTTGGAGCGGCTGAGTATTTAAACTCGAGGACACACAGTCCCGGACACCCAGTCAAGGACACTTAGTCCAAGACACCCAGTCCTCACCGTATACTCCTTGAACTAAGGTCACACAGACCTCGTCCAATCACTCGTGGTAAGTCTTCAGGCGACTTCCAAACCTTCACAAACTTGGTCACTCGGCGATCCACAATTCCTCTTGGATGCTCTAGACCATGACGCCTAACCGTCTGGAAGAAGCATAGTCTTCAAAGGTAACAAGCGTCGGATCCACTCAGGATCAATCTCTTCAGTGATGCTCAATCACTTGGGGTTTGTAGGTGTTTGGGTTTTGGGTTTTGGTTTTTCCTCACTTGATGATTTTCGCTCAAAGTCCTCGAAGGATGGGTTGCTCTCAAATGACAAGTGTCAGTTTCTCTCGGAGCAGCCAACCAGCTAGTGGTTATAGGGGGTGGCTATTTATAGCTTAGGGATCAGCCCGACATGATAAGACATAAATGCCCTTCAATGATATGACCGTTAGGTGGATAGATATTTTGGGACAGCTGGCGCATAGCACAACAACGGTCAAAATTTTGAGTAGTAAAATCCTCAGGGCTATCATGTTCCTCACTGTGTAGGCAATCTGCACTGGCGAATTCCTAACTCCTCAGTCAGGACAAATTCCTCAGAGACCAGAAGAACTTCGTCTCTGTCACTAAAGAAATTGACTGAACTGTATGAGATTTCCAATGGCTTCACTCGAAGGGATTGGTAGGTGTAGGATTTTGAGTTGAGAATCACATGGAAATTTTTCCTTAGTATTTCCTCGACCCCCTTTAACAGTACGATGTTTCCTATGACTCAAGAAAGAGAAAATGAAACTACGAAAACAAAAGTCTTCTCGCTTCATGTTCCTCGAAAGAATACAAAGTCTTCAAGGTCACACCAATTTCTTCACTTTCAAAGTCTTCATGAAAGTCTTCAGAAATAATAAAATCTTCAGTCGAAGATGTTTATTTTTAGGGGTCGACTTTTCCTATAAATATCAAACTCCTCATAGACTTATAGACCTGTGTACACTCACAAACGCATTAGTCCCTTAACCTATAAGTCTTCAATACACCAAAATCACTAAGGGGCACTAGATGCACTTACATGACGTGCGTTCGGTACTTGATCGGTCGGATCGTGAAGACGCACCACTACATCAACCGCGTTGTGCTAACGCTTCCGCTTTCGGTTTACGAGGGTATGTGGACACACTCTCCCCTCTCGTTGCTATGCATCACCATGATCTTGCGTGTGCGTAGGATTTTTTTTGAAATTACTACGTTCCCCAACAGCATCACCAAGTAAAAGGTCGCGTAGTTTATGGAATAGGTTGAGTCGTGTCAGGTGTGGGCTTGCAGCAAGCCTCTCCAGCCTCCTGCCCTAGCATTGAGCCAAGTAGACAGAAGAGGGGTAACTAAACATAGAATATATGAAACTATAAACTTAAGTGCCTTTTTCTCCCATTGCAAAATCATTTCGTTTCTCCCATTGCATCGCACGGGCACATTTCCTAGTAGACTTAAAGGGGCACCACACTACAAAAAAAGACACATCCATGACATTTGGGGCCGAACGAATTTTTTTCTGTCATGCTTATGACACTTCTATGATGATAATTGTGACAAAACCCGGTGTCATCATAGATGTGGTGGGCTCCTACTTCTATGACAAAAAATCATGACAGAAAATGGGCTTTTCGTCCTGGGCGGGCCGAAGACGCAACTGCATGAAATTCTTTGGGCCGTCGATGACGGAGAAAACCATGGTAGAAGCGTGGGTGAGCAAAATATCGGGGAGTTCCCAGTTACAGTGGGTGGTCGGCGCCGAGCGATGTGCGTTTCTCTCGTACGTATGCACGTTTGTGCGAGGCGTTGCGCTCTAACTGAACCCGAGCGAGGCATTGGGATCTAACTGAACCCGAGTGATTGCACTAGCTATGTTACTAAACCCCGATCAATCCCTTGATGTTAACTGAACCCGAGTGATTCCTTCGCTACTGCTGTGAACTGAAGCCGATCGAACACTGCTGCCTCCTTCCCTTGATGAACAATGAGCGTTGTTGGGGGGTTTGGATGAACAGTTTCGGGTGGGGGATTGGATGAATAGGACCCCGTGGTAGTAGAGGTCGTTGTCGCTGGATGAACAGTACCCCGATAGATCGAGCAGGTGGATGAACATGACCCCATGGAGTGGTGGATGAACAGGACCCTGTGGAGGGGTGGATGAACAGGACCCCGTGGAGGGCTGGATGAACAGGACCCCGTGGAGGGATGGTTGAACAGTAGCCGGTGGAGGGCTGGATGAACAATAGCCCGTGGAGGGGTGGTTGAACAGGACTCCGTGGAGAGGGCTGGTTGAACAGTAGTCAGTGGAGGAGCGCGCGGTGGAGGCTGGATGAAGAGGAGCCCGTGGATGAACAGTCGCAGGTGGAGGCTGGTGGAGGTCGAGATGAACAGTATCCCGTGGAGTCCTGTTTTGAGGTACGCCACACCCCTCCCGATGAGCAAGACCCCCCTTTCGACCATAGCGCTCCTACACAAGTCCGTTTCCTCCATTTTGCAGTACGCCGCACTTCTCGCAATCAACAGGACCCCGTTTCCACCGTAGGAGGCCCGTTTCCTCTGTTTTTTGGTACGCCAGACCCCTCCTGATGAACAGGATCCCGTTTCGACCATGGCCGGTCGAACACAAGGCCATTTCCTCTGTTCTGCGGTACGCTAGGCCTCGTTTCCATCAGCTGTTCCGTCCAAGCCGGTTGGCTCCTGATGAACAACACACGTTCGGTAGCCTCTCGATGAACACGACGCATTCCATTGCCTCCCCATGAACACGTCGACGATGCAGTTTCTGTGTTCCGACCCAGCCATGTATACGAGCCCTGGCCGTACGTATGCGCGAGTAGGCGTTGGAGACGCCGCCCGTATGTATGTATGTGGCCGTATTTTCTTTCTTGCACCATGGCCATTGTACGTACGTGTACATGCTACGTGCGCGCCTCTACTACGACATGTGCGCGCCTCTACTACGACACGTGTGTGCCTCTACATCGACCAGTATGTACGTACACATTCGCGACAAGAATGACAACGCTACGTATGCTTTGACCAGGTGGGTCCCGACTGTGAGGCACTTCCTTGTGTGCAAAGATGTTGCTGGTTGGTCCCAGCAGGCAGGGGGAAACATTTCTTTCACGAAATATGGAGGCCCGTCTGGTGGGTCCCTGCAATCAGGTGGAGGAATCATTATTTTCCTCATAATAAGGTGGCACTTCCTTGCTGCGGCCGTGGACACATCTGTCAGCCTCTCCACGTACAGTACTCTTGCGATGGAAGTCGTTCCTTGACCACATTGACCACGCCGCACTGAGAGCACTAGGGCGGTGGACAACGGTAAGGCCTAGGAAGGGGATGACGCGGAGCCGGGGAAGACGCGGCAGTGGTTGCCCACGCGGAGAGGAGTACGAGGGTTCACTAGTTCGACTGCGGTGTGAGGCTGCCGTCGCCGCAGAATAACAGGGGGTGTGGGTGAGTAGAGGGATGGCCAGGCTAGCGGTGGGAGTAGTAGTGGCGGTGAGGCCTCCGCGGCATCACAGCCTACCACGGGAGGCAGGAGCAGGCGGCACGACCGGCGCTGCTTTGGGCGGCTGGAGCAAGAAGACCAGAGGTTGAAGAAGCACCATGGCCGTTGGATGGACATCGTACGGTCACTGGTGATAGAATCGTTCATTTTGACTAAGTTGACAAAGCCCTCTGTCCGCGTCAACTTAGTAGGCCCACAAGTCAGCCTCCCATTATGGTAGGTCCTAGCTAGAAGGGGGATTATTCATTTTTGTGTGCGTAATAAGGAGGCACTTCCTTGCGTGCGAAGGTAAAGCTAGTGGGTCCGAGCTATCAACGGGAGTATTAATTCTTTTTGGCTTAATAAGGAGGTACTTGCTTGCGTGTGGCCATGGACCACGTGGGTCCAAACTGTCAGCCTCTCCATGTAAGTCCCTCTTCCGATGTTGTTGTTTGTTGACAACGTTGACCATGCCATGCCGAGAACGCCAGCGCGATGGATTACGGTGAGTCCCAGGAAGGGAATGACCCGGAGGCAGCGAAGCCACAATAGTGGAGGGATGTGGGTGAGTAGATGGGTGGCCTGGCCAGCGGTGGGAGTATTAGGGGGCGATGAGGCCCGCGCGGCAGCATAGTTGGCCACAGGAGGCGGGAGCAGGCGGTCCTGCCAGCGTTGGATTTGGTGGCTGGAGCAAGAAGATCAGAGATTGAAGAAACACGACGGCCATTGGATTGACATCCAACGGTTACGTCTTCTAGAATCGTTTGTTGTCATATATAATAATTAAAAAAATCTTGCATACGTGTCAACTTAATAGGCCCACAAATCAGACCATTCCCTATTTTTTTAATAATTTATATATAGCTCATTGGAACTTCTTATGCAATTTATTGTAGTCCCTTTTTTGTTGGCGAGGGCCAGGGTTAAAAATTTAAACAAAATTTCGCATATTTCGGTGGGTTCCAAACTATTTTTAGTACCGAAATGTCAAGCCAGATTTAAAGTACTCTGAAGATATATTTAAATTAGGTTAAAGCCCAGTGAAATTGGAATATGAAAATGTGAAAAAATCCAGAAATTATAAAGTAATTGCCAATTTTTCATCTATTTTTATATTTACATCCCATTTCATATTACTTTCAAGATTTGCAGGCATCTTGAAGGAGTTGCAGCCCATCAGGGCGTAGAAAAATAAGTAGGCCTGGATTGGGTATTCTTTAGAAAAAATAAAGTGGGCTCATTTTTAGAAAAAAAATAGATGTGCTGGTCATGTGGTGAACATAAAATATAAGCCTGGGGTAGACAGGCCACAGCCTAGTTGAAACCCTGCTCTGTCTCAACAATAACAAAAAAATACTGCTCGAGCACCTACTTCCCAGGTGTCAGCCCATCTTGTGATGTTCTCTTGTCTATTGACTATATACACTAACAATGTCGTGGGTCCCAGATGTCAGGAAACCACTAGCAGGAAGCAGTTTCTTTTTCCATACGCTGACAATGGAGTATATATATAACAAAAAATGAGGAACTTCCTTACATCCAGCAATGGACATGGTGGGCCCCTACTATCATCCTCTCCATGTACAGTCATCAGCCGATTCCTCTTGTTTGTCGACCATGTTGACAGCGCGAGAGGGTGGTGCCGCGACAAGCACAACAAAGCGTGTGGAGGATGACGGCGAGGCCTCGGAGGTTGGCGTTAACGATTTAGGAGATGGTGGGGCAGCGATGCATGCACTGAGGCGTAGCCAGCCGTGGGTGGCGGAAGCTGCAGCCCTGCCGGCGCTGGGTTGGTTTTGGCGGTTGGAGAAAGATAGGACTGAAGAAACACGACAGATTCTAAAAGCAGCAGGAGTACTTAACAACCTTAACTGAAACAAGCAGGAGCACTTTACAACCATAGCTGAAAGCAGTATGAGTACTTATACAGGTTCAACCATACAAAGCACACGTCGAACAGTGCTACTTTGCCCATAGTTAACCAAAGGGTGAGGCTGCCAAGCCTCAGGACAAGGCCCAGGCGCCACCCCGCGCATCCACAACCTTCTGAAAGCGGCTTCATCTCACAATGTGGTCAATAAACAGGATATTCGCTTTAGAGCCATGGAAAAGCAGGAACATATTCTTCTGTACTATTCTCCAGGATGCAGGGGCCTTCATTATTTGAGACCACCCATGAATAAGTATCTTTTCACCTCGAAGGGGAATGGAGTAGCTCGACATAAACATCATGTTGTGACCAAGCACAAGCCTGACTAGACCATGGTTAGGCATCTGTATAGGAACAATAGAACTGGGCAGTTCCTGTTTCAAGAAGATCACATCTATAAAACTATTCATAAGAAAGAGTTTATGAAAACATATATGATAGAAAACAGCTCGTACCATAAGTTTCTCAACATAATCGGACCAGTTCAACGAGTGCAACAGCGGCACACATATCCCACGTGGCCTTCCACCATTGAAACGCCCCACAAGGACCTCAAGACTATCAATAAAGTGTAGAAACTTGTGGATGTCATCCAAGTCAACTTCAGTGCCATGAGTAATAGCCGAGTTCTTATAGAATAACAAATGAGTAGCCTGCTTAACTCTGAAAAACCTACATGTGCCACCAATTATAGGAAAATATTAGTTAGAAGTAGCATCTTCGTGAGAGATTCATTGCTACTTCTAAAGTTAAATTGTGATTAGTTAGACAGAGTAGGTGGATTAAGAAGTAATCGAGGCAAGAAGCAAGAACCAGATACAAAACTAACATGGATGAACAATTGGAACAACATCGGGTTGGAAGATCATAGTGAAGATGAGACCAGGTTCTGCTATTTGCATCAACATTTGTGCGCCAACTTTCAGTCCGTAACACTTGAGAAAGTTTATCCCAGTTCGGCCATAAAAAAAGCAGCGATCTTCTTGGTTCATGGACCCAACTCGAAACTTATATCCATGGGCTTGTCTTCACTGTGACCATTAAACTGGTGTATTAAGTTATGGCAAGGCGGAGCATCTTGAGTACATGTGTTCTGGTAGAGCAAGGAATGCAATGCATGAAAAATAATATGAGAACACAATGTATTCCCTATATCCAAATCTAGAAATAATTTCCTCCTTCGCATCAGTGTTGACCATGGTACTAGTACCTTTTATCCAAATATAGCAATCCAAATTACCAAATTAGTCGATAGCATGTTCAAAAAACCCCACCCTCCCAAATAGAAAAGAGGATTCCAGGAACATAGTGTGCGTGTTTTAAAATCATGTGTTAGGATGAGAAGGAAGAAGTGTGGCATCTCGCCGAGGGCGTAGAAACCTGTAGGGTCCTCACACTTTGGGCACTGCAAATGAAACACACTAGATTCAATAGGAAGAAAAATGCATCAATAGCGGCGATTGCCATCCTAGGAGTACCCGTGACCAAGGGACTAGGATTTATCGGGGATGGATGAAGAATTCATACTAGGTTCTCCATGAGAAAACCCTATGCAATCGCCGAGCGGGGGTTTTCTCTGAACAAGTAGACGAGGGAGAAGGGGATTTAGGCCCAGTGAAATATTGCCGCTTCGTCCGTCCAGCTTACTGCTAAAGCTGGAAAGGTGGGGGTTTTTGTGGTTTGACGGCTCATTGGGCATTACTATGGCAGTGCGACCAGGGTGTGTCTACCATGTAGTTGCACACTCTAATTTGGTGCATATGGCATGTGGACCCCGTTGCCGGATGCCCCACATATCAGCGAAAGGAAGTAGAAAGACATGAGTAAATAGTTACACATAAATATGTTTTTCACTGAGAGATACTCCCTCTGTAAAGAAATATAAAGATCTTTTATATCACAACTTTATATATAAGAAAAATCAAGGGGAATATATATAACATATATAATTATAAAAAACATAGTTTTTTCAACACGGTATAGACGAGTTGGTGATGATGGTGTGCCTGCCATCCTGCAATATAGGCCGTCCGATTTATATCTGACGGATAGGAAGGAAACTATGGCAATTTTGCAAAAAGGTACCCACACACCTCTCCACATTTGCAAATAAGGCCTTCCCTCATTCATACTTTTCTCTCACAAGATAAAATACTCATACAATTGCATCTTGATGTTACTGGCAACATGCGGGCATTATGGGAGTTCAGCTGAGAAATACTCAGACAAGCTCACGGTTCTGGACTTTGGGCCACATGCCGGTGGGCCTGCATGTTTGGGGGCCCATGTGTTCTACCTCAGCGCTTTTCATATTGCAAGCGGTCGGTACGGTGCTGGTTTTAGATGCTGTCGCAAGGAGAATACACAAAATTGAATAAAGCACGACAACAGTTGGAATGAAATCAAATGACAGTTCCTAACTAGCAATCAGAGTTGCAATTGTATCAACGATACTGTCATACTACTTATACACACATGACACTTTTTTCCATGCTAGAGTATTACATCAAAATCTCTTGGAGGATAGATCAGTTCGGTAGTTGCCTCCTGCTACTAAAGAATTTCAAAGTTGTTTTGGACCAGCTCTCCTTGCCGAGAAAGTTCGATGTTGACATCATCCCCTACCGCAAGATATGATTTAGATTTGAACCTTCACCATCCTTTAGCATCAATCATCATGTGACCGTCCTTTGTAATTACAGTATATTGAGCAGGTTCATTCACACCAAGGCTGCGCATGGTAAGAGAAACTTGGCCACGGTCACCCGGATTGTTGAACGACTCCCTCGTTGCTCTAGGAATTCTCTGTTTGCAAACAAGAAGACATACACAAACAGTTAGATCAACACAGTGAATCATGTGAAACAACATGGAAAAAAAAGAACGAAGCACTTGGGTGGCCAATGCTTACCAAGAGGGTGGACCTGTCGGTTTTTGTAAGGACTTTGGTATATGAAGTGCGAACTGCAGCCTAGTCTGTTGCAGGTGCAACTACTGGTCCTGTTGCCGCTGCACGAGGCGGAGTAGATGCAAGTGCAAGTGTTGGTGCAGCTGCCAAAGCCGTTTCTGGTGCCCGTGCCGGTGCGACTGTTAGTGCCGCTGCCGCTACCGAAGATTGTGCTCCTTGTAGAGCTGGTGCCGGTGTCGATGCCCAATCCTCAGCTGGATCAGACTTGAGCTACTGTCGCTGTCAGTGCAAGAGCAACTGCCGGTGCTCGATCCGTTGCTAAAGGTGGAACCGATGTGCGAGACAACGGCGATCGTGTCTGGTCTTCTATGATCAGCTTTCTAACTTGACTAGGCTCCGTGACCGTGATCCAGTCTTTTTCTTGATTTATTTTAAATGCGAGAAGGACTAATTATGGCATGTTTGTTAAACCAAACTGCAGTTCATCATAGGGATTCAGCTTATACTTAGACAACAGACTGATCCAATTTTTTCAAGTAATATAAGTGATGGATAGTGCCTTCGTTATTGACATGACATAAGAAGTGAAACCTACAAAAATATCCATCATAGAGCAAACCAAATGGTTTATTCTGTGATGAATGTCACATGGCAAAACCTGCATCTAAAATTGCAGCAAAAGAAAGAAAACATGACAATAAATCAATAAGATCTAGACAGTAAATCAATAAGATTTACTTGATGTGACACGAGTGAATCCTTACCAGGAAATCACTATGTTGAAGTACTAAACATAAGATTGGTCGTCCTACTACGCGTGGCATGCAGGGCACCCGCCTACTCCCACAAGTAGGACAGTCCAAAGGTCGTGAAAAATCATATGGACCGAATATCCATGGGACTGGAAATCATGGTGGGTGCGATAAACCATGCAACACATACAGATATTGGAGTGTAACCATAATTGATAAACCGTCCTCACAAAAAATATGAATTGGATACTTCAAAATATACAAACTAAATTGAGTGGACATACATTAACATAGACTATTCTCAGGACTCACCACAAACCAAAAGCAGCGGTAATAAACAATACAGGGTTCACAAACACAAATCAAGTACTGAACAATAGTACTTACTACAGACAAGCAAAGTTCCACTAATTAAACTCTGCAGACTATTTCTTGCCACCGACCTATGGTATGAACCCCGCATAACTGACTAGGCCATGGATTCGTGAGAGATGTCTACCGGCACCATCGCCATCTCCTCAACCTTGGAGAAACTAACAGAGTGGTCTTTCCACTCATAAACATGACAATGAAGACATGCCGCATCAGATTTGTCGGGAAGCTTTACAAGAACCACACCCTTCGTAATCGAAGGCACATCCAGGAAATTGTTGTGGTCAAGTACAACCTCGAGAACATGCCTGACAACAATGCTACAGGAAAATACTAGTTCAGGACACGTGGCGACAAGGACACAACAGCTGGATAGTTTAGTAGTAGAACTCATCCTCATGTCTACCAGTTCACACGGCATGACTTTGAGAACTCCCTCTCCACCGCGGACCTAGTTCTATTTCAAACAGAAACAAAATATATTATTACTACATCCGTTCAGAAATATAAGATGATTTTCGATATTTTACTCCATATATGACTACATATACGCACAGAAATGAGTGAACAAAGACACTAGAACATGTCTTCAAAGGCATGAGAGCAGAGGGATTACTTGCAATATCCATAACACAAGTTACTGATGCAAATATACCATCTTGAAAGGTAGCATTGATGTTCATAAAGTGGTTGAAAGTAATCTATAAGAAATCAGTGTCAACCTCTCACATGTTTTGGTCAAAAGAGGAATTTAGAACCGTCATTTGGCACACAAAAATCAGATGCAAGATCACCCATAAAGTTGTACTACTAGTACTAGTACTGCGTGTTAGATGAAAAAACACGATCAAGATCGAGAAAAAGATCGTCAAGAAGAGATATTACCTGGACTTTCTTTATGAGGGATCCTGGAGAGGGGGGCTTGGACAGGGCGATGACTTTCAGCTTGTCTGCGGTAGTCTTGGCGGGGTGCTTGCACTTCTTCGTACCATGAGCCTCGACGGTTTTGGCCAGAGCCATTGACATCACTTTGGCCGGTACTCAGCGTCCATCAAGAAACTATCAAATAGAAATAAAAGAAAAGAAACCATAATAACAAACCCAAAAGAAGAACAGAGGAGGAGTTATAGGATCAGTCTCGGGGTTGCAAGACCGGGCCTTGGCCAGAATCAACACCGTTGATGCGCTCACCTTTCCTTCTTTGGGAGAGAAGAACAATGGTAGAAGAAGGTCGGGGTTTTCTTGAATAAATGAGGAACAAGACGAGGGAGAAGCGAGGGTTGGGTAGAGAGGAAGCTGAGAGAGAAGAGTGAAATGATGGTTGCTTCATCCATCCAACTTACTGCTAGAAAGGAGGGGGTTTTGTGATTTGACGGTTCATTGGGCATTATTGCGGCGCTTCGATCGGGGTAGTCTACCGTGTAGCTGGGCACTCTACTACGGAGTAATTTAGTGCATGGCTGGTGGACCCCCATGCTGGCCGTCCCACATGTCGGCGGAAGTGAGTAGTAAGGTTCCCGACGATCGTCATGGAGGATCCGCAGGGTAGAGCGAGTCCACTGTTTTTTCTAGAAAAAAATGATTACAACAAGTGTTTCCACTCTTACAACGAAGCAGTGCGAAACACGGTAGCCACTTGAACATACACAGTGGTCCTATAATTAGGCATGTGCAGTGGTTCATACATCAGTACTATATAATCTTGTTTCTAGTGTAGTAAGATATGATGATAACAAATGATTTTGTGCGCATGTCAACTATATGAACAGTAATGTAACATAGTACCGCTTTTTCAACTGTCCGGTCAAGAACGAATGGTGAGATCAATGTTAACATAACTAGGTCTACAACGCACGGAGAGTATGGTGCTATAGTACTCTACGAAAGATGAAACATATGAGGCACGACTCGGTGTTAGGCAGGGTGTATGAAGGGTGCACGGGATGGGAGCAAAAGTTCCCTTCTCGACCCAGTTTTGGGCGTTTGGCAGAGTGCATGAATGGTGCATGAGTCCACACTAGTAGGTTAACACAAAAACATGAAGAGGGAACAACTATATTAAGATGAGAATGCAACCAAACATACCCACACGCTTTCTGCTACGTTGACTGATCTGCACCATCTGAGTTTGATCCAACGGTCATGTTGCGCCGAGACATGGACATGCCCATGCAGAGGACGCCTAAACACCACCGAAGTCTCTCTGCTTCTCAAGGCGCACGCCATTGGTGATGCAGGGTGCAACGGCCCGCAGAGCCCACTCCCGATCGACAGGAGCCCGCTCGTCAAAGACGGCATCCAATGGCACGAATGGATCCTAGTGACGGAGCCCTGAGAGGATTCGCCCGGCAACGGCGACGGCAGCCTGCAACCCCTCCTTGTCCAGCTCCACCCCCACCATCGCGCAGAGACTGCTATCTACTACACAACCTTCTTCTTGTAGACGTTGTTGGGCCTCCAAGTGCAGTGGTTTGTAGGACAGTAGCAACTTTCCCTCAAGTGGATGACCTAAGGTTTATCAATCCGTGGGAGGTGTAGGATGAAGATGGTCTCTCTCAAACAACCCTGCAACTAAATAACAAAGAGTCTCTTGTGTCCCCAACACAACCAGTACAATGGTAAATTGTAAGCTGCACTAGTTCGGCGAAGAGATGGTGATACAAGTGCAATATGGATGGTAGATAAAGGTTTTGGTAATCTGAAAATATAAAAACAGAAAGGTAGCAAGTGGTAAAAGTGAGGGAAAACTATATTGCAATGCTAGGAAACAAGGCCTAGGGTTCATACTTTCACTAGTGCAAGTTCTCTCAACAATAATAACATAATTGGATCATATAACTATCCCTCAACATGCAACAAAGATTCACTCCAAAGTCACTAATAGCGGAGAACAAATGAGGAGATCATTGTAGGGTACGAAACCACCTCAAAGTTATCCTTTCTAATCGATCTACTCAAGAGTCCGTAGTAAAATAACACAAATCTATTCTTTCCGTTCAATCTATCTTAGAGTTCATACTAGAATAACACCTTAAGACACAAATCAACCAAAACCCTAATGTCACCTAGATACTCCAATGTCACCTCAAGTATCCGCGGGTATGATTATACGATATGCATCACACAATATCAGATTCATCTATTCAACCAACACAAAGAACTTCAAAGAGTGCCCCAAAGTTTCTACCAGAGAGTCAAGACGAAAACGTGTGCCAACCTATATGCATAAGTTCATGAGGTCATGGAACTCACAAGTTGATCACCAAAACATACATCAAGTGGATCACGTGATATCCCATTGTCACCACAAATAACCACATGCAAGACATACATCAAGTGTTCTCAAATCCTTAAAGACTCAATCCGATAAGATAACTTCAAAGGGAAAACTCAATCCATCACAAGAGAGTAGAGGGGAGAAACATCATAAGATCCAACTATAATAGCAAAGCTCGCGATACATCAAGATCATGGTGACTCTAGAACACGAGAGAGAGAGAGAGAAAGATCAAACACATAGCTACTAGTACATACCCTTAGCCCCGAGGGAGAACTACTCCCTCCTCATCATGGAGAGCGCCGGGATGATGAAGATAGCCACCGGAGAGGGATTCCCCCCTCCGACAAGGTGCCGAAATGGGTCTAGATTGGTTTTCCGTGGCTATAGAGTCTTCTGGCGGCGGAACTCTCGATCTAGGTTATTTTCTGGAGGTTTCAGTATTTCTAGGAATTTTTGGCGTCAGTCTCACGTCAAGGAGATGCCCGAGTCGTCCATGAGGTAGGCCCACAGGCCCGAGGGGCCCACCCTTGTGGACGGCCCGGGACTCTTTTGGCCCAACTCTTTTACTCCAGGTCTTCTTTTGGTCCATAAAAATCATCAAAAATTGGCACATCAATTGGACTCCGTTTGGTATTCCTTTTCTATAAACTCAAAAACAAGGAAAAACAAAAACTGGCACTGGGCTCTAGGTTAATAGGTTAGTCCCAAAAATCATATAAAATAGCATATAAATGCATATAAAACATCCAAGGTTGATAATATAATAGCATGGAACAATAAAAAATTATAGATACGTTGAAGACGTATCAAGCATCCCCAAGCTTAATTCCTGCTCGTCCTCGAGTAGGTAAATGATAAAAACAGAATTTTTGATGTGGAATGCTACCTAACATATTGCCATGTAATTCTCTTTATTGTGGAAATAATATTCAGATCCGAAAGATTCAAGACAAAAGTTTAATATTGACATAAAACTAATAATACTTCAAGCATACTAACAAAGTAATCATGTCTTCTCAAAATAACATGGCCAAAGAAAGCTATCCCTACAAAATCATATAGTCTGGCTATGCTCTATCTTCATCACACCAAATATTTAAATCATGCACAACCCCGATGACAAGACAAGCAATTGTTTCATACTTTTTATGTTCTCAAACTTTTTCAATCGTTACACAATACATGAGCGCGAGCCATGGACATAGCACTATAGGTGGAATAGAATGATGGTTGTGGAGAAGACAGAAAGGAGAAGTTAGTCTCACATCAACTACGCGTATCAATGGGCTATGCATGGAGATGCCCATCAATAGATATCAATGTGAGAGAGTAGGGATTGCCATGCAACAGATGCACTAGAGCTATAAGTGTAAGAAAGCTCAAAAAGAAACTAAGTGGGTGTGCATCGAACTCGCTTGCTCACGAAGACCTAGGGCATTTTGAGGAAGCCCATCATTGGAATATACAAGCCAAGTTCTATAATGAAAGACTCCCACTAGTATATGAAAGTGACAACATAGGAGACTCTCTATCATGAAGATCATGGTGCTACTTTGAAGCACAAGTGTGGTAAAAGGATAGTAGCATTTCCCCTTCTCTCTTTTTCTCTCATTTTTTTGTTCTTTTTTGTGGGCCTTCTCTTTTTTATGGCCTCCTTTTTTCTCTTTTTTTTTCATCCGGAGTCTCATCCCGACTTGTGGGGGAATCATAGTCTCCATCATCCTTTCCTCACATGGGACAATGCTCTAATAATGATGATCATCACATCATGCAAAGCCTCCGGCGGTGTACCGGGATGTGCAATGACTCTATATGAATGTCTTCAGTGGTGTACCGGGATGTGCAATGACTCATGAGTGACGTGTATGAAAGAATTATGAATGGTGGCTTTGCCACAAATACGATGTCAACTACATGATCATGCAAAGCAATATGACAATGATGAAGCGTGTCATAATAAACGAAACGATGGAAAGTTGCATGGCAATATATCTCGGAATGGCTATGGAAATGCCATAATAGGTAGGTATGGTGGCTGTTTTGAGGAAGGTAAATGGTGGGTTTATGGTACCGGCGAAAGTTGTCCCGTACTAGAGAGGCTAGCAATGGTAGAAGGGTGAGAGTGCGTATAATCCATGGACTCAACATTAGTCATAAAGAACTCACATACTTATTGCAAAAATCTATTAGTGATCGAAACAAAGTACTACGCGCATGCTCCTAGGGGGATAGATTGGTAGGAAAAGACCATCGCTTGTCCCCGACCGCCACTCATAAGGAAGAAATCAAAAAATAAATCATGCTCCGACTTCATCACATAACGGTTCACCATACGTGCATGCTACGGGAATCAAAAACTTTAACACAAGTATCTCTCAAATTCAGAACTACTCAACTAGCATGACTCTAATATCACCATCTTCATATCTCAAAACAATCATCAAGTATCAAACTTCTCATAGTATTCAATGCACTATATATGAAAGTTCTTATTATACCCATCTTGGATGCTTATCATATTAGGACTAAATTCATAACCAAAGCAAATTACCATATTTTTTAGTGACTCTCAAAATGATATAAGTGAGGTATGAGAGTTCATCTATTTCTTCAAAATAAAACCACCGACGTGCTCTAAAAGGATATAAGTGAAGCACTAGAGCAAATGACAAACTACTCCAAAAGATATAAGTGAAGATCAATGGGTAGTCGAATAGTTTTGCAACTATGTGAAGACTCTCTAACATTTAAGAATTTCAGATCTTGGTATTTTATTCAAACAGCAATCAAAACAAAAGAAAATAACTTGACGCTCCAAGCAAAACACATATCATGTGGTGAATAAAAATATAACTCCATGTAAAGTTACCGATGAACGAAGACGAAAGAGGGGATGCCATCCGGGGCATACCCAAGCTTAGGCTCTTGGTTGTCCTTGAATATTACCTTGGGGTGCCTTGGGCATCCCCAAGCTTAGTCTCTTTCCACTCCTTATTCCATAGTCCATCAAATCTTTACCCAAAACTTTAAAACTTCACAACACAAAACTTAACAGAAAACTCATAAGCTCCGTTAGTATAAGAAAATAAATCACCACTTAGGTACTGTTGTGAACTCATTGTAAATTCATATTGGTGTAATATCTACTGTATTACAACTTCTCTATGGTTCATACCCTCCGATACTACTCATAGATTCATCAAAATAAGCAAACAACACATAGAAAACAGAATCTGTCAAAAACAGAGCAGTCTGTAGTAATCTCTATCAAACGTATACTTCTGGAACTCATAAAATTCTCAAATAAATTGGTGGACCTGAGGAATGTGTCTATTAATCCTCTTCAAAAAGAATCAACTTAATAGCACTCTCCAGTAAAAAATGGTAGCTAATCTCGTGAGCGCTAAAGTTTCTGTTTTTTACAGCAAGATCACAAAGACTTCATCCAACTCTTCCCAAAGGTTCTACTTGGCACAAACACTAATTTAAACATAAAACCACATCTAAACAGAGGCTAGACGAATTATTTATTTCTAAACAGGATCAAAAAGCAAATAACAAAAATAAAATTGGGTTGCCTCCCAACAAGCGCTATCGTTTAACGCCCCTAGCTAGGCATGATGATTTCAATGATGCCCACATAAAAGATAAGAATTGAAACATAAATAGAGCATCACGAATAATATGACTAGCACATTTAAGTCTAACCCACTTCCTATGCATTGGGATTTTGTGATCAAACAATTTATGGGAACAAGAATCAACTTGCATTGGAAGGTAAAGCAAGCATAACTTCAAGATATTAAGCACATAGAGAGGAAACTTCATATTATTGCAATTCCTACAAGCATAAGTTCCTAACTCATAGTAATATTCAGTAGCATCATGAATTAATTCATGAATATAACCATCACATAAAGCATTCTTTTCATGATCTACAAGCATATAAAATTTACTACTCTCCACATAAGCAAGACTCTTCTCAATCGGAATAGTAGGAGTATCATAAGAAACTCGAATACTACAAATTGTTTCCACATTAAAAGAGTAATATTCAGGAAAAGGGTAATCATAATCATGAAAAGTTTTAATATAATCATCAATACTTTTTATTGCATACGTGTCATCACAATAATCATCATAAGTAGCAATTTTGTTCTCATCATAATCATTTGAAACATCTTCCAATATAGTGGAATCATTACTAAATAAAGTCACGAGCTCTCCAAATCCACTTTCATAATTGTCAAAATAAGACTCAACATCCTCCAAAATAGTGGGATCATTACTTCCTAAAGTTGACACTCTTCCAAACCCACTTTCACCAATATAACCATCATACATATGAGGCATGCTATCATCATAATAAATTTGCTCATCAAAACTTGGGATACTAAAAATATCATCTTCATCAAACGTAGCATACCCAAGCTCGGGACAAACATTAATTGCAGCAAAGACATTCTCAAACATGTCATTCTCATCATTATTAGTATGGATAGCACAAATAGTATAACAATTATCATTATCACAATGAGTAATAGGAGCAACATCATTTGGGAGGGATACATTTTTACCTTTGATTCACTGTCTTTTCTTTTTCTTCTTCACATCATGTGTGGGTTTAATCCTCTTTTTGGAGCTCCTTATTAATGAGATTGGTTGAAGAGCAGGCTCCTCCTCATTACCTGATTCATCATAAGAAATAATAGGAGAATATTAGGAAGTCTCTTCCCTTTCATTAGTATTCTCTTCGTCTTCTATTTGTTTTGTTGTCTTTATGTAATTGACAATATAAGGATTTTCAATGCAATTCACCGCACAATACATAAAAATTTCTTCTAGATCTGCCGGGGGCTAATCCACGAGCACCTATGGGACCGGCGGACCGAGTCCCTTTCGGTTCGGCGAGGGCGAGGGTCGCACGAAGAGCGGATCGAGGCGAAGCACACAAGCAGTTTACCCAGGTTCGGGCCGCACGGATGTGTAAAACCCTACTCCTGCTTTGCGGTTTGTAATGAGTTCTTGCTTAGGAGCGCGGAGTGCTACAGTATACTCCAGCAGCTAACGAGACCGAGTGTGAGTGTTCTCTTCCTCCCCCCTCTTCTCTATGTTGCGCATGGGCCTCCTTTTATATGCTCAAGGGGTCACCGACAGGTGGCAACATAGACAAGGGTAAAAATGGAAAGGTGTTGCGGTTGGTACAACTACCTGCTACAGTGTATCATACCTAACCCTGACGGCAGGGGACAAGAGCATTAAATGCCCGTCTGCGTCGTCTAAATAGTGCAAAAGGGACCGTCAGGGACGCCACCGCTCGCCACGATGGCTATCTTGTCAGCGCCGCTTGCCACCGCTCACCGCTGGCTGCACAGCCTCCCGCCACGTACGCCTGGAAGGGTCCCACAGCGACACGTTGGTGGATGTGCTGGAGCGCGGGCACAGAGTGATGGCTTGCCGCGGCAAGCGCCTTGCCGCGATCGTTGTCTTGTCGCGTCCGGGAGCTTGTTGCTCACCGGGCCTTGCCGGGACGCGTGGCGCGTCGCGGCAAGTTCCTTGAGATGCCTTGGTTGGCCTTCCCGGCAAGCTCCTCCTGCCGGGGTCTTGTCTCCTTGGCTTGGATACTTTGTCCTTGAATGGCTCCAAAGGAACCACGGAGGACCTTGGCGGTCACCCGGCAAGCCTTGCCGCGGGATGCTGCGACTGCCCGTGCAAAGTTCGGGATTAAGGTACCCCTACTCTAGTACACCGACAGGAGCCCCCGGGCCTGGGCCATACACGGTGCCGAGCGCTGTCGGGCCAGGCCCAAAACAGGGCACGGGCACGCGCGGCCTAGGTTACGCCGTATCTCTCCCCGTATCCACCGCGCCCTCCCCGAACGGCACGCGTTGAATGCGGCATCGTGGGAGAGATTGTGGGGGGTTTCTTTATTCGGAAAGGCGGAACGTCCGCCCCCTCCCTCTTTATAAGCAGGGGAAACAGGGGTAGTTCGCCCATTTGCCGGTTGCTACTCCAATCCCGGAAATCTCCGCCGCTCCCTTGTCTTCCCAAAGCTGAAAGAGAGCAGCGCCCCGCCCCCCATCGCCACCAGCACCACCAACACCGTCGACCTCCTCCACCACTTCCGCCATGGCTCCGAGAGCCGACAAGGGGAAGGTTGTGAAGTCGACCGAGGCGCAGCGGCTTGCGGTGCTGCGTAAGGAGCTGGCAGTCTTCCCCCCCAAGCTCGCCGCGACGGAGCTGAGGGAGAACTACTACCTCTTCTGGTCGACGGAGACGCGAGCGCACCCGCGCACGAAGGTACTTCCAGCCGCCGCTTGGAAGACGGCTCCAAATGGATATCCTTTCTTCGCCTTGTTCTTCTACTGCGGGCTCTGCCCGCCCTTCTCTGAGTTCTTCTGCGATATTATGAACACCTACGGGTTCCACCTCCTTGATTTCACCCCCAATGTTGTTCTGACCATGGCAGTCTTCGCACATCTCTGTGAAAACTTTGTCGGAGTCCATCCCAATGTAGCCCTTTTTCGCCAGTTCTTTATGCCCCGAGTAGAGAGAGGAGAGCCTTTATCCGGCGGAATCGCCTGGATCTCGAGGGCCGGCAAGAAGGACACTTATCTGGAGGGAGAGTTCCGTGGCAAGTGGGAGGAATGGAGAGCAGATTGGTGCTGGATTGACGAGGAGAACCCGCAGCCGTTTACCGCCCGGCGCCAAGCCCCAGTAGCACGCGGCAGCGATTGGAGTGACGTGGCCCCGGAGGACGATAGGCTGAAGATTGCCGTCACCCGGATCCTACGCCTCAGGCTTGCCGGGCTCATTGTAGGCGCTGTTGGCGCATATTTTCTTCGTCACTGCATCGCCCCCCTGCAGGAACGGGGGAGACCCGCCTGGGAATTCAAGAATGCGGCGGATATCATGAGGCTGTGGCCGGGCCTCAACTTCAACTTCACTGTTCTGGAGCTCAACGCGATGCTCCAAGAGCTGTTCAAGTACGACCCTCAACATCCCGAAGTGTTCAGGTTGCCGGGGGGTGTCGTTCCGCTGTGCAACAACTCCGCGCTCGACCACATCCGTGCAATGATGCCGCTGTGCGATTCGCATGGAATTGTCCCAACTTGGCTAGAGCCTGCAGACGACGTCGTGCGGGAGTTCTTTGACGGCTTGGTAGAAGTGCCGATCCGCTCCGACGAAAAGGATAGCCTCACCCGCGACACCACCGATGCGGAGATGACACGCATCGCCACTAGGCTGGAAGAGGCGGCGGCAGCCGCAGCCGCGGGCGAATTTGGATTCACCGTGGAGGAGGCAGAGGCAGCAGAGGCGGCAAGCCGTGCCAAGCGAGAGGAGCCCGTCGGCGAGAAAGAGCTTGCCGGGCATGACGTCGAGCCGAGCGAGCCCGCCGAGGATACGAGCGGCTCGCTGGAGATCAACTCCTCTTCCTCCTCATCTTCAGGCAGCTCGCTGCAAGCAGAGCCTCCATCTCCACCAAGAAGGTGTCTCCGCAAGGCCGGGGACGTAGCGGGGCAGCGGGCAAGTGAACAGCCGCCGCGCCGCGCGACACGCTCCACCGCGGCAAGCACTGTTGCCGCGGGAGCACCTCACGCTGCTGCAGCAACTGGAGCGGGGTTGTCTCATACCACCGCCACTGTTCCCGCCAAGTGGCCAAGGGAAACCACTCCTCCGCCTCCTCACGCCGGACGTGAGCCAGACTTCGACTTCTCCGCGTTCAGCTCCGACGAGGAAGAAGAAGAGTAAGATTCTCTTGTTGTACTTGTAGTTCTTCAATTCTTGCTGTTCTGTCTTGTATCTCACTTGCTTTACTCTGAACTTATTCCTTTTTAGGACTCTGGCCCAGAGAGCAGCGAAGAGAGCCAAGGTCCCGGTGATTGTCATCGAGGACGAACCCACCTTGCCGGACCCGGCAACTGTTCTCCAGAGCAGCCCCCAGCGTAAGTATATGGTTCACTTTTCGCTGTTAGGCGCGCATGGATACTCTTTCTTTGCTGCCATCTGACTGTTGGTTTGTGTAGGAGCAGAGCAGCTCCACCAGGAGCGCCCGGAGGCCGCCCCCGAAGTGCCAAGGGAGAGTCCTCCGGCAAGGGAGAATTCTCCGGCAAGGGACAGCACCGGCGTCCCCCCGGCGGCGGAGACTACGACTACTGAACCCAGTTCAGGTAATCCTCTCGCTTCAAAACTTCCCTTGGGTTCTTATTCTTTTTTGGATATTTGCTTGACTCTTCTCCCTTTTCCGGCCGTCAGACCCATCTGCTGCGGAGCCGATGGACACCAAGGTTGCTGACGATCCCGCCGGTGCAGACGCCGCCAAAGCTGCCGCCGCAGAAACAGGCGGGGGGTCTGGCGATCGCACTGATGGCCCTGAGGCCGCAGGAGCGCCGGGCGCTACATCGACCGCCGACCCGTCCGCCGCTGCCGCATCGCCAGGCTCCGAAGAACCCCAGCCAGGCATCTACTTGAAGGCCGGCGATGGCGTCTTCATCAACCTCCCCTGGGCGTCAAGCTCCAGGGTGCCGGTCGAGGGAGAGAGCTTCGACGGAGAGGTGCTCGCCTCCGCTGGGCTGACGCTGGTTGACGCGCCGAGCAGCAGCAGCGGCGAGCCTGAGGAGGAGCGGCTGCTGCGGAAGCTGTTGTCGCTCTACCGCGCGCGGCAAGCCAAGCTGGAATCTCGCGAGGCGCTTGTCGCGAAGGCGGGAGCGGACATCGAGAAGCGCGTGGAGGAGCTCCGGGGTCTCTACTAGGAAGCTCTCCGGTCCCTGGCGGAGGAGCGGGAGCAACTCGCCGAAGAGCTGAAGGCCTTCTTCCTCGAGAAGGCCGAAGTTGAAGAGCAACAGCGGCTTGCCGCTGAGAGGCTGTCTGCGTAGGAGGGCGAGCTGGCGCGGCGGAAAGTTAACCTCGACAGCCACGAGGAGGAGCTTGCCGCGCATGAGCAACAATTCGGCGGAGCCCTTAAGCAAGCAGAGGATGCTGCCGCTGTTGCCGAGGCCGCCAAGAAGGAGCTGGAGACGAAGGTGGCGCAGCTGGAGGCCGATCTCAAGGCGAGTGGTGAAGAGCTTGCCGCGCTCAAGCGTGAGCGGGAGAAGGACGCCCACAGCAACTCAGAGCTGCAGGTTCGTCTCGCCGAGAAGGGCAAAGAGCTTAGCGCCGCCAAGGACTCCAACGCAGATCTTGAGTTGAAGCTGACCACTTTGACCAAGATGCTGGACGGCGCCAGGGAGCAGGAGGCGGCCTTGAAGGAGGAGATCAAGGCCGACAAGGTGCTGCTGGCGAGTGCTGCCGCCGCCCAGAATGCTTTTAGGGAAAATGTGGAGCACTGGACGGAGAGTCTCGTGAGTGCTGCCGCAGATATCGACAGGGAGCTGGCGCAGCTGGGGGTGGAGGATCTCGGGTATCCATCTGATGAGAACCTCCAACCCAGCGCCAAGCTCACCTTGTTCTTCAAAGGCGTGGCGACGGCCCTCCAGCGGCTCCGGGAGAAGATCCCAAAGCAGCTGGCCGACGAGTCACGCAAGATCTGCGCGGGAGCTCTTCAAAAGGTGTTGGTGAAGGTGGCCTTCCGCAACCCGGGCCTCAACCTCGCCAACGTCCTCAAGACCCTGCCGCCGGATGCTGATCTGGAGGCGCTCAAGACCCTTGTCGCACCCATTGTGGACAAGGTGAGCGGGATCAAGAGGATTGAGGGCGATCGCGTAGACTAGGCCGCCCGTTTTCTTCTTTTCTTGTCGCTGCTGGTCATGTTATGAGAACAATCTGTTAGAGCTGCGACAAGCTACCTTGTAATATAACTCTATTCCGGGTAATGATTGCAATGTTATTCCCTTTACTTGATTCCTCCCTTTGTATGTTTTTGCCCTACGCTTTTAGGGAACTTGCCGGTGCAGGCACCTTAGCCGCGAGCGCTGAGTGCGGGACGTCAGCAGCCTGCTGGCGGTGCCGCTACCGACAAGAAACCTTGTCGCAACTAGTCGCAGCTCACTTAAGTTGTTGAGCGGACTCGAAACAAAGTAAGGGCGCAACTAGCTACGAGTTGGTTCCTCCGCGCACAGGTTTTCCATACAAAGTGCGGTCGTTCAAGGGAGATAACTTAAAAATTTAAAAAATCTGATTGCTCAAACTTTGGCAACTTAGCTTTTCTGTTGTTTGCTTCCCGGTAAGGCGAAACTTTCTTGAACGACGCCTGGTCCATACCATTATCTTCTCCTTTCCCCCCGGCAAACTTGTGGGCGAGGGAACCTTCCTTTCCTTGAGAAAAAAGAAAGAAGAGAAAATAAAGATATGGAGCCTTACGGCTCGTTATTGCTTACCGGGGAGTAGGTGCTGCACAAAGTGTCAGATCACATATGCAATAAATAGAAAGTATGAAATTGACAAGATGTGCGGAGCACATGAGCTTTACTTATGCACGGGGTCTGCGCCCGGCTTTGTACAAAGGATTACATGCAACAGCGGCAAGACTTGTACAAAAGGTGGTTGCCGGAACAGGTTCCGGCAACCGCGCCTTACGGGTAAAACTTACGAAGATGCTCAATGTTCCAGGAATTGCTCACCGGAATGCTATCTTCGGTCTCAAGGCGGACAGCGCCTGGCCTAGTGACTCGTTTCACCCGGTAAGGGCCTTCCCACTTCGGCGTCAACTTGTTGGAATTCTTGGCGGACTGAACACGCCGAAGAACAAGGTCGCCTTCGTCGAGACTTCTGGCGTTAACTTTGCGGCTATGGTAGCGGCGCAAAGCTTGCTGGTAGTGAGCAGCTCGTACAGCTGCCTGAAGACGGTCTTCCTCAAGGAGTAGCGCGTCATCTTGTCGCAGCTGCTCTTGCTCAAGCTCATCATAAGCGAGCACTCGAGGTGACCCGTATACGACTTCCGTGGGGAGAACTGCCTCTGCTCCATAGACTAGAGCGAAAGGTGTCTGGCCAGTGGCTCGATTTGGCGTCGTCCTGATCGACCAAAGAACCACCGGCAGCTCCTCGATCCAGTTTCTTCCGCACTTGTGCAGCCTGTCGAAAGTTCTGGTCTTGAGCCCGCGCAGCACTTCAGCATTTGCCCTCTCCGCTTGACCGTTGCTTCTCGGGTGAGCAACAGAAGCGAAGCAGACCTTGGCGCCAAGATCTTGGACGTACTGCATGAAGGTGCGGCTCGTGAATTGCGTACCGTTGTCGGTGATTATCCTGTTAGGGATCCCGAAGCGGCAAACAATCGACCTGAAGAACTTGACTGCTGACTGTGCTGTCACCTTCCTCACTGGTTCCACTTCCGGCCACTTTGTGAACTTGTCGATTGCAACGTACAAGTACTCAAAGCCCCCGACTGCTCGGGGAAAGGGGCCGAGGATGTCGAGCCCCCAGACCGAAAATGGCCAGGATAAAGGGATCGTCTGGAGAGCTTGAGCTGGTTGGTGTATCTGCTTGGAATGGAACTGGCACGCTTCACACTTGGTTACTTGTGCAGTTGCATCCTGGAGGGCTGTCGGCCAAAAGAAACCTTGCCGGAATGCTTTGCCGGCAAGTGCTCTTGCGCCAATGTGGTGACCACATATGCCTCCATGTATCTCTGCCAACAGCTTTTGTCCGTCTTCCCGGTGAATACACTTCAATTTCACACCGTTGAGTCTTCTTCTGTACAGTGTCTTGTCGACAAACTGGTACATACTTGACTGCCGGGCTACTCTTTCCGCTTCTTCTTGCTCTTCGGGAAGTTCTCCTGTCTGAAGGAAACGGACAATCTGATGCGCCCATGCTGGAGCTTGTGGCTCGACAACAAGGACTAAAGGCAAATCTGCTGCTGCGGGAACATCCGCTTCTACGGCGAGAACCTACGGCTCTGCCGGAGCTTGACGTTCCCCGGCAAGCTTGCCGGAGCAAAACTTGTCGGGAGCTTCTGCTTCAACGGAACAAACCCTAGGGCTTGCCGGAGCAGACTGCTCCTCAGCGCTCTTGGCGTTGATCTTGGCGACCTTCTTGGCGGCGGCTTCGGGAAGCTCTGCCGAAAAATAGTCACGAGAAATCAACTTCCTCTTCTTGCTCTGTCCAGTTGATGGCGTTACAGACGGCTGAGTCAGCTTGAGCACAAAGATCCCTGGTTCCACAGGTAACTTAAGTGCGGCGCGCTTTGATAGGCCATCGGCAATGGCGTTCTGAGCTCTTGGAACATGCTCCATCTGTAGGCCGTCAAAGTGCTCTTCTAGCTTTCTCACTTCATCGACGTAGGCTTCCATCAACGGACTCTGATAGCTCTTGTTCACTTGGCGGACGACAAGCTGCGAGTCACCCCTGACAATGAGCTTCTTGATCCCAAGGTCTGCCGCGATCCTGAGACCGGCAAGCAAGCCTTCATACTCTGCAGTATTGTTTGTTGCTTGCTCCTTGGGAAAGTGCATCTGGACTACGTACTTGAGGTGCTCTCTGGTGGGTGCGACAAGCAGCACGCCAGCGCCGGCGCCTTGTAGCGAAAAGGCACCATCAAAGTACATCAGCCACTCTTTGCTTGCTTCCTCGACGGGGATGCTCGTTTCTGGAATTTCTTCATCTGGTGTTGGCGTCCATTCTGCTATGAATTCTGCCAATGCTCTGCTTTGGATAGTTGAAGTACTCTCAAACTTGAGGCCAAAGCTTGACAGTTCCAGTGCCCACTCAACAATCCTGCCTGTCGCTTCTGGATTCTGTAGTATCCTCTTCAGCGGAAAACGAGTGACAACTGTGATCTCATGTGCTTGGAAGTAATGGCGCAGCTTTCTCGAGGCCATGAGAAGGCCGAAAAGCAATTTCTGCACACCAGAGTACCTTGACCTAGCCCCCTGCAGAAGGGAACTGACAAAGTAAACTGGGCGCTGCACCATTCTCTTCTGTATCTCCTCGCGCGTCTGCGCAGATCCATCCTTGCCGCGACCAGAGCTTGTCGGGGAAGCCCCCTGCTTGTCGCTGGATGCGCCTGCCGTGGTTGCTGGCTCGTCATCTGCCTCCCTCTCTGCTACTAACGCAGCACTAACCACTTGATTGGTTGCCGCTATATACAGCAGCAACTTCTCTTGTGGCTTAGGTGCGACAAGTGTTGGAGCGGAGGACAGGTATCTCTTCAAGTCTTGCAGTGCAGCCTCCGCTTCCGGAGTCCATTTCATTGGACCTGCCTTTTTCAATATTTTGAAAAATGGCAGGGCGCGCTCAGCAGACCTAGAGATAAACCTGCTGAGAGCAGCCACGCAACCGGCAAGTCTTTGTACATCTTTGACGCGCTTTGGTGCTTCAATCTGCTCAATGGCCTTGATCTTGTCGGGATTGGCTTCGATTCCCCGCTGAGACACGAAGAACCCGAGAAGCTTGCCGGAGGGGACTCCAAACACGCACTTCTCGGGGTTGAGCTTGAGGCTGATCTTGCGCAGATTTGCAAAGGTCTCGTCTAAATCTTGAATCAGAGTTGCCTTGTCCTTGCTCTTGACCACTATGTCATCCATGTAGGCTTCCACATTTCTGTGTATTTGTGGCTCAAGAGCGACATGGACTACTCTTGCAAATGTTGAACCAGCATTTTTTAAACCGAAAGGCATCCGTATGAAACAGTACGTGCCACATGGAGTGATGAATGCGGTCTTCTCCTCATCCTCTTCTGCCATGAAGATCTGATGGTATCCTGAGTATGCGTCAAGAAATGAAAGCAAATCACATCCGGCCGTGGAGTCAACAATCTGGTCAATGCGCGGCAAAGGAAATGGGTCTTTGGGACAAGCTTTGTTAACATCGGTAAAGTCGATACAAAGTCTCCATTTCCCGTTCGCCTTGCGCACGACTACAGGATTGGCCAACCACGTAGGATGGAGCACTCCTCTGACAAGGCCTGCTGCTTCCAACTTCTTGATCTCTTCTGCGATGAATTCTTGGCGCTCCACTGCTTGCTTCCTGACCTTCTGCTTGACGGGCCGCGCATGAGGACAAACGGCAAGATGGTGCTCAATTACTTTCCTGGGAACACCGGGGATGTCAGACGGTTGCCACGCAAACACGTCGACGTTCGCCCGCAGGAAAGCAATGAGCGCGCTTTCCTATTTAGGGTCGAGAGTGGCACCGATGGTGAAGGTACCACCAGTGCCGTCCTCCTTGGCGGACACCTTCTTGGTCTCTGGCGGAGCTGCCATTGTCTTCTTACACTTGCCGGTGGAGCTCGATGGTGCGTCCTCGACGGCAGCGCAGCACTCCGAAGAGGTGCGCTTGCCGGAGTGGGCATCAGAACTCTTGCCGGACTTGGTCTTCTTCTTCCCCCCGGGAGCTTCAACGGCAGGTGACTTGCGATCTGTTGCGGCTGCCGCTTCCCGGTAGATCTTGTCGGCGCAGATAAGAGCATCCTTCTTGTCGCCAGGGACAGAGATGACGCTCATCGGGCCTGGCATCTTCAGCATGTTGTATGCGTAGTGAGAGGCTGCCATGAACTTGGCGAGTGCTGGACGGCCGAGTATCCCATTGTAAGGCAATGGAAAATCGGCAACGTCAAAAGTGACCCTCTCAGTCCTGAAGTTCACCTCGCTGCCAAATGTTACTGGCAACGTGACCTTCCCCTTCGGCTTGCTCCTTCCCGGGTTGATTCCTTGGAATGTGCCGGTCTCTTCAAGCTCGCTGTCAGGGATCTGGAGTTTCTGGAGTACAGCGGAGGAGATCAGGTTCAAGCCGGCCCCGCCGTCAACTAGCATCTTAGTGACCTTGAGGTTGCGGATAGTTGGTGAAACCAACATCGGCAAGCACCCGACCGCAGTTGTGCGATCAGGGTGGTCCTCAATATCAAAGATGATAGGCGTGCTGGACCATTTCAGAAGCTTGCGTGACTCGACAGGCGGTTCTGCCGCATTGACTTCCCGCACCCACTGCTTGAGTTGGCGGTGCGAAGTATGTAGAGAAGCACCGCCGTCAACGCACAAGACCTCTGTGGCTTTCTGGAACTCCTGCTCACTGGTCTCGACATCATCCATGTCTTCGTCGTCGTCGTCTTCATCCTTGTCGCGGCCGCGGGGAGGTCTGTCTCCTTGCCGCTGCTTGGCCTTGCCGCGGCGTCCTCCCCGGCCGGCGCGCTTCTTGCCGGATTCTCCAGCGCCTCCTTGGGCCCTCTCCTTGTCGCGTCGCTCGTATTCAGCCTTTTGCTGCTGGACAAGCTGTTCGACCTTCTTGCAGCTCTGGAGGTCATGGCCCTTGGTGCGGTGGATCTTGCAGTACTGCTTGTCGGTGCCGTCCTGCTTGTCGGCGACCGCCACAGTCTGGCAGTTGGTGCTTGCGGCAATCTCCTTGCCGGAGCTACCAGTTTTGGCTTTCTTGGCGCCACCTTCGTTGCCGGACTGCTCAATGACTAGCACATCTTTGCCTTTCTTCTTCCTGTTGTTCCGCCGCCGGTTTTTCTTTGCCGGGGCAGCATCCTCGCTGTCAGATCCTCCTGCTCCTGTATTCTCTCCGGGGAGTTTCCTCCCTTCCTCAGCACGTGCACACTTGTCGGCCAGGGCATACAGCTCACTGACGTCTCTGATCTTGCACATCGCCATCTCCTCCCGCATCCTGCGGTTACGCACGTTCTGATGGAACGCGCTGATGACCGCGGCAGGGTGGACATCTGGGATGTTGTGCTGTACACGGCTGAATCTCTGAATGTACTTGCGCAGGGGCTCTCCTTCCTTCTGGGCGAGCAGATGAAGGTCACTCTCTTGGCCATGGGGTTTGTGGCCGCCTGTAAAGGCGCCGACAAACTGATGGCATAGGTCTGCCCAGGAGGATATGGAGTCGTCCGGCAAGTGCATGAGCCAGGACCTGACGTTGGGCTTGAGCACCAGCGGGAAGTAGTTGGCAAGGATCTTGTCGTCCCGCCCCCCGGCAGCCTGCACCGCGATGGTGTAGATGCTGAGGAACTCCGACGGATGCGACTTGCCGTCGTACTTCTCTGGTACGTCTGGCTTGAAATTCTTCGTGCTGGGCCACTGGACTTGCCGCAGCTCACGAGTAAACGCAGGGCAACCTACCGCGTACGGCAAGTCGCCTGGTTCCCCTGGCGCATGCATGTCGACAGAGGGCCCAGCGCGCTGGTCCGATTGACGTCGCGCTTCTCTTCGGCGCTCGATGCGAGTACGAGCGTCTTCTTGCTGTCGTTCGTGAAGAACTTGGCGCTGATCGCGACGAGCTCGTGGATCTGATGACGCGGTGGAGTCACTGTCGGGGTGGATCCGGCGAGTCGGCGATCTTGGCCTTCGGGGCGGAGAGTGCATAGTGGTTGCGCCCCCACCGGTCTTGTCGCCGCTAGCTCGTGCCTGGCTGACTTGCCGCGGCTGCGACGTGCTCGGCTGCCGTTGAGTGTCGCCGTTGGCGAAGCCGATGAGACTCTGAATGGTGGCCCTCCAGTCGTCGATCTTGTCTGCCGTTGGAGGGTAGTCCAGGGGCAGTTGAGCTCGCGCCAAACCTTCTGCTGGAGTGGCGGGTGGCGGTGGCGAACGGTGCGAGGAGCGGGATATGCTCGGACTTCTAACTATGTTAGAAGGAGCAGTATCCCGTCCAGGCGACCGTGCCTCGCTCGTGCCAGCATGTTGGCGCGCATGCTGGTCTTGAGCACTCCGAGATCCACCAGCTCGATCTTGGTCCAGCAAACGCATGGTACCATGAGCACCATTACGCTGCCGGTCCCGCGCCTCCTGAGATGGGCGCAGTGCATGTACGGATGCTGAGGTCTTGGAGTGCACCCGGTCGTTGTGGGAGCCGGCTACGCCGCTGATGGGCAGCGCAGCCTTGTCCTTGGACCTGGCAGCACCGTGAGCTCCCTCGTCGACGCTCGTTCTTCCGCCGGCGTCTTCCCCATCAGCCGTTTGCTCCGACGGTGGTGGGTTCAGCGCGGACGGAGCAGCCGCCTCCGAAGCCTTCTTCTTCGGCGGCATGTCGATGAAGATGATGAAGATCTAGCTCGTGTGCACGCCGGATTTGGTTCACACAACCTCGACGCCCCCTACCTGGCGCGCCAAAGATGTCGGGGGCTAATCCACGAGCACCTATGGGACCAGCGGACCGAGTCCCTTTCGGTTCGGCGAGGGCGAGGGTCGCACGAAGAGCGGATCGAGGCGAAGCACACGAGCAGTTTACCCAGGTTCGGGCCGCACGGATGCGTAAAACCCTACTCCTGCTTTGCGGTTTGTATTGAGTTCTTGCTCGGGAGCGCGGAGTGCTACAGTACACTCCAGCAGCTAACGAGACCGAGTGTGAGTGTTCTCTTCCTCCCCCCTCTTCTCTACGTTGCGCATGGGCCTCCTTTTATATGCTCAAGGGGTCCCCGACAGGTGGCAACGTAGACAAGGGTAAAAATGGAAAGGTGTTGCGGTTGGTACAACTACCTGCTACAGTGTATCATACCTAACCCTGACGGTAGGGGACAAGGGCATTAAATGCCCGTCTGCGTCATCTAAATAGTGCAAAAGGGACCGTCAGGGACGCCACCGCTCGCCATGATGGATATCTTGTCAGCGCCACTTGCCACCGCTCACCGCTGGCTGCACAGCCTCCCGCCATGTATGCCTGGAAGGGTCCCAGAGCGACACGTTGGTGGATGTGCTGGAGCGTGGGCACAGAGTGATGGCTTGCCGCGGCAAGCGCCTTGCCGCGGTCGTTGTCTTGTCGCGTCCGGGAGCTTGTCGCTCACCGGGCCTTGCCGGGACGCGTGGCGCATCGCGACAAGTTCCTTGAGATGCCTTGGTTGGCCTTCCCGGCAAGCTCCTCTTGCCGGGGTCTTGTCTCCTTGGCTTGGATACTTTGTCCTTGAATGGCTCCAAAGGAACCACGGAGGACTTTGGCGGTTAACCGGCAAGCCTTGCCGCGGGATGCTGCGACTGCCCGTGCACAAGTTCGGGATACTAAGGTACCCCTACTCTAGTACACCGACAAGATCAAAATCAAGAAATCCATCAAGATTAAATTTTGGAATACCCTCAGCTATATGTTTCATTTCTTCATACCCCAAAAGAAGACTAAGCTCTTTATGATGCTCAAGGGTAATCAAGTTATCACAATTTTTGGACACGATTTGATCATGAAACAAATAGCATTTGAGCTTTAAATGACCATGTTCATTGCAAAGTTCGCAAGGATAGCGATAAATATTGAATCTTTCAGCACAATCATCTAGCCTTTCTTGCAACCATTTAGTTTCCAAATACTTATGCCTCTTGCAAAATCTATCCTCCCTATTTGGTGTGTGCTTGCAAGCTCTATGTATTCCACAAAAGTTGACATGCTTATAAGAGACATTTTCATCATGATTAGTGCAATCATCATTAGTACTATGGATATTCAAAGAGTTCATACTAATAACATTGCAATCATGCTCATCATTCAAAGATTTAGTGCCAAACATTCTAATGTATTCTTCTTCTAACACTTTGGCGCAATTATCGGAATCCTTATTTTCATGAAAGATATTAAAAAGATGAAGCATATGAGGTACCCTCAATTCCATTTTTTTATATTTTTATTTTATAAACTAAACTAGTTATAAAACAAGAAATTAAAAGATTCGATTGCAAGATCTAAAGATATGCCTTCAAGCGCTAACCTCCCTGGCAACGGCGCCAGAAAAGAGCTTGATGTCTACTACACAACCTTCTTCTTGTAGACGTTGTTGGACCTCCAAGTGCAGAGGTTTGTAGGACAGTAGCAAATTTTCCTCAAGTGGATGACCTAAGGTTTATCAATCCGTGGGAGGCATAGGATGAAGATGGTCTCTCTTAAACAACCCTGCAACCAAATAACAAAGAGTCTCTTGTGTCCCCAACACACCCAATACAATGGTAAATTGTATAGGTGCACTAGTTCGGTGAAGGGATGGCGATATAAGTGCAATATGGATGGTAGATAAAGGTTTTTGAAATCTGAAAATATAAAAACAGCAAGGTAGCAAGTGGTAAAAGTGAGCGAAAACAATATTGCAATGCTAGGAAACAAGGCATAGGGTGCATACTTTCACTAGTGCAAGTTCTCTCAACAATAATAACATAATTGGATCATATAACTATCCCTCAACATGCAACAAAGAATCACTCCAAAGTCACTAATAGCGGAGAACAAACGAAGAGATCATTGTAGGGTATGAAACCACCTCAAAGTTATCCTTTCTGATCGATCTATTCAAGAGTCTGTAGTAAAATAACACGAAGCTATTCTTTCCGTTCAATCTATCCTAGAGTTCATACTAGAATAACACCTTAAGACACAAATCAACCAAAACCCTAATGTCACCTAGATACTCCAATGCCACCTCAAGTATCCGTGGGAATGATTATACGATATGCATCACACAATCTCATATTCATCTATTCAATCAACACAAAGAACTTCAAAGAGTGCCCCAAAGTTTCTACCGGAGAGTCAAGACGAAAACGTGTGCCAAGCCCTATGCACAAGTTCACAAGGTCACGGAACTCGCAAGTTGATCACCAAAACATACATCAAGTGGATCACATGATATCCCATTGTCACCACAAATAAGCACATGCAAGACATACATCAAGTGTTCTCAAATGCTTAAAGACTCAATCCGATAAGATAACTTCAAAGGGAAAACTCAATCCATCACAAGAGAGTAGAGGGGGAGAAACATCATAAGATCCAACTATAATAGCAAAGCTCACGATACATCAAGATCATGATGACTCAAGAACATGAGAGAGAGAGAGAGATCAAACACATAGCTACTGGTACATACCCTCAGCCCCGAGGGAGAACTACTCCCTCGTCATGGAGAGCGTCGGGATGATGAGGATGGCCGCCAGAGAGGGATTCCCCCCCTCCGGCAGGGTGCCGAAACGGGTCTAGATTGGTTTTCGGTGGCTACGGAGGCTTTTGGCGGCGGAACTCCTGATCTAGGTTATTTTCTGGAGGTTTTAGTATTTATAGGAATTTTTGGCGTCGGTCTCACGTCAAGGAGATGCCCGAGTCGTCCACGAGGTAGGCCCACGCGCCCGGGGGGGTGGGGGGTGGGCGTGACCCCCACCCTCGTGGACGGCCCGGGACTCTTCTGGCCCAACTCTTTTACTCCGGGGTCTTCTTTTGGTCCATAAAAAATCATCAAAAATTGGCATGTCAATTGGACTCCGTTTGGTATTCCTTTTCTGTAAAACTCAAAAACAAGGGAAAAAACTGGCACTGGCTTTAGGTTAATAGGTTAGTCCCCCAAGTCATATAAAATATCATATAATGAATATAAAACATCAAAGCTTGATAATATAATAGCATGGAACAATAAAAAATTATAGATACGTTGGAGACGTATGAGAGACGGCCCAGCTCCTCGGAGATATAGGTGAAGAAGGAGACCAAGTCAGGAAGCTGCAGCTTGTTGAAGTTGACGGGGTATTCGAACGGGTTTAGCCCAACGGCTGGCATGGTCCTGGCACGATGGTACGCATCTCGCAGCCGCAACACGTGCGTGGCAACTTGGTCCACCAAGTGGCTGAGGCGATCCTGGTCCTCGTCATGATCGGCCCACTCGTGCTCCAGCCGGCTCCCCTGACGGCCTATCATATCTCCCGCTTTCTGCAGCAACGCCGCCGATGCCTCAAGCATCTTTGTGGTGGACGCCTGCTGCTTTTGAAGCTCCACGAACTCCTGCACATAACGGAGGAGCATGGCACTCCTCTTCTCCTTGAGCTCACGGAGCTCCATGTCCTTGGCCCTGGGCTTCACATCCTTGGCCCTGAGCTCCACATCCTTGGCCTGGAGCTCCTGTGTGAGACGCCTCACCTCAGACGCCATGATCTGCTGCGCCGCCATGGCACCAGGTAGAAGCAATGGGGAGAATAAGCAAAGGCGGCAAAACGGCTGAAAGGCAATGCAATCTATGGGAAGGTGGAGGGAGCCAACTGAGGAGCGGGGAATCTTTAGGTTTTCACCGTGGGAAAACACCAGTCGATGACTTCTCACATTAGGGAGTAATGGGTTTTATAGGCGGAGTCATCGTGACTAATTACTGCCGCACCTACTCCCGCCAATAAAAAAAATCCTTCCGCGCCTGCTCCCGTCAATCAAAAAATTAAAAATCCTGCCGCACCCAAAGACTAGAGCAACACCGCGATATATATTTAAATTTACGTGCTGGTGAAAGCACAAGTGCTCCCTAGGTGGTTTTGATAATTGATGACAACATATCTCTTGTTGGACTAACATTTCTATCTAGCATGTTTCAGGTAAGTTCAACAATGGAGTTGCATGGACTAAAGGTTGTGGGAACTCCTTCAAGATGCTAAGGACAAAGGATTGGCTAAAGCTTCAAGCTCAAGACTCTTCATTTTACATTTTAGTGATCCAAGATCACATTGAGTCCATAGGAAAAGCCAATACTATCAAGGAGGGATGAGGTGTTGCGTAATGAGCCTCTTGCTTCATGTGCTTAATGATATGCTCCAAAATCCTCAGCTACTTTCCCACTTCCACATATGACCTAAACCCTAAGCCAAACTCGGTCCTACCAATTCTTCCTATGCAGCGCCACCGAGTTTCACTTATCATTAGCCACTGCCAAACCCTAGCAATTCGGTTCTACCGATAAGGATCTCGGTCTCACCGAGATGGGATTGCAAACTCTCTGTTACCTATTGCAATATTCTCGGTCCCACCGAGATATGCAATCGGTCCCACCGAGATTGCAATGTAAACTCAGTGTTTCCCCTTTGTAACTTTTCGGTCTCACCGAGTTCCACTCGGTCTCACCGAAAGAGCAAATCAGTCCCACCGAGTTTGCCTGACCAACTCTCTGGTTAGCTAATTACCAAATTCGGTCCCACCGAGTTTGTGTAATCGGTCTCACCGAGATTACGTTATGCCCAAACCCTAACCGAATCGGTCCTACCGAGTTGCATGTCAGTCCCACCGAAATTCCTAACGGTCACTAGGTTCACTATTTTGGTCAGACCGAGTTTTCTGATTCGGTCCCACCGAGATTGGTAAATTGTGTGTAACGGTTGGATTTTGTGTGGAGGCTATATATACCCCTCCACCTCTTTCTCATTTAGAGAGAGAGCTATCAGAACACACACACACCATTCCAACTCATATGTTCTGAGAGAGAACCACCTACTCATGTGTCGAGACCAAGACATTCCATTCCTACCATATGAATCTTGATCTCTAGACTTCCCAAGTTGCTTTCCACTCAAATCTTCTTTCCACCAAATCCAAATCCTATGAGAGAGAGTTGAGTGTTGGGGAGACTATCATTTGAAGCACAAGAGCAAGGAGTTCATTACCTACACACCATTTGTTACTTCTTGGAGAGTGGTGTCTCCTAGATTGGCTAGGTGTCACTTGGGAGCCTCTAACAAGATTGTGGAGTTGAACCAAGGAGTTTGTAAGGGCAAGGAGATCGCCTACTTCGTGAAGATCTACCGCTAGTGAGGCAAGTCCTTCATGGGCGATGGCCATGGTGGGATAGACAAGGTTGCTTCTTCGTGGACCCTTTGTGGGTGGTTGCTTCTTCGTGGACCCTTCGTGGGTGGAGCCCTGTGTGGACTCGCGCAACCGTTGCCCTTGGGTGGAGCCCTGTGTGGACTCACGCAACAGTTACCCTTCGTGGGTTGAAGTCTCCATCAACGTGGATGTAGGATAGCACCACCTATCCGAACCACGGGAAAAACATCCGTGTCTCCAATTGCGTTTGATCTCTCCAAACCCTTCCCTTTACATTCTTGCAAGTTGCATGATTTACATTCTGCTGCTCATATACTGTTTGCATGCTTGCTTGATATGTATTGCGTGTGCTGAAATTGTGAATAAACCCCACTTAAACCGAAAAAGCTTAAAGATTGCAACTTTAGCACTAAGTGTCTAATCACCCCCCCTTTAGACACATCTACTTCTAGATCCTACAAGTGGTATCAGAGCTTTGGTCTCCATTGCCTTGGTTTAATCACCATTGGAGGAAGATGGATGTGTCTACTCTAGGGAGTCTTAGACATAGAGTGCCTATTCTTGATGGAAAGTATTTTCATGAGTGGAAAAATGAGATGCTTGTAATCTTCAATCAATATCATTTGAACAAGTATATTACTAGCCCTTGTGCACCCCATATTGATCCCTTGCATCCTACCCTAGATGAAGATATTGACATGATTCGCAATCTTAGAACTATTGAGCTCATCATTAGAGGTTTGCCCAAAGATTTGATTGCTAGTTTGCCTACTCAAAATTGTGCCTATACTATATGGAAATTTCTTGAGGAACGGTTTCCCAATCACTCCTTGAAAACTTTGGATGAAATTCTCCATAAATCAATTGCCTTGAGTAAGATGAACTCTAGTGATCCTAGTTTTGGTAAATGTCTTCTTGAACTTGCCAATCTTAAGCATGCTAAAGGAGATGTTGGAATCATTAATGATATCATACTCAAAGCTATAAGAATTCATAAAAGTAACCACTTTGATCATCTATCTAATGAATTACCCTCTCTAGGAAATGATGAGTCACAAGATCATGATGAACATGAATATTATGATGATGATGATAGTGACTCCGATCTTGATAATGCAATGAGGCATTTTGGTCTTATGGCAAATCTTCGGGGATATGAATCAGGAGGAAAGGAATGGGTCCTTGATAGTGGATGCACTGATCATATGACCAGAGATGAAGAGATGTTCCGTGAACTTGCTGAAAACAACGGCCCTCGAAAATATGTCACCTTTGGTGATAATTCAAAGGGTAAAGTGGTTGGCCTTGGTAAGGTGGCCATCTCACATGATAGTTCCATTCAAAATGTCATGCTCGTTGAATCTCTTGGCTACAACTTACTTTCAGTATCTAGACTTGCTGATTTCGGTTTGAATGTCCTATTTACTGAGGTAGATTGCCAAGTATTTCGTCGAGACAATCATAAAATGGTCTTTACGGGTATGCGTAGAGGTGATCTTTACATTGTCGATTTCTCTAAAAAGGCACAACCTAAAACTTGCTTTGTTGCTAAATCCTCAAAAGGTTGGTTGTGGCATAGACGACTAGGTCACGTTGGCATGAGAAACCTTGACAAGCTTATTAAAGGAAATCATATCCTTGGAGTTAACGATGTCATATTTGATAAGGATAGACTTTGCAGTGCTTGTCAAGCAGGTAAACAGGTTGGAGGAAGACATCCCGTGAAGAACATCATGACCACAAGGAGGCCACTCGAGCTGCTTCACATGGATCTTTTTGGTCCCAACGCCTACAAGAGTCTCGGTGGAAATTCTTTTGGTCTAGTTATAGTTGATGATTTTTCAAGATTTACGTGGGTGTTCTTTCTTAATGACAAGTCGCAGGTCCAGAAGATCTTCAGAAACTTCGCTAGGAAGGCCCAAAATCAGTTTGATGTGAAGATCAAGAAGGTTCGGAGTGACAACGGAACGGAGTTCAAGAACGCAAATGTGGACACCTTTCTTGACGAAGAAGGGATTTCACACGAGTTCTCGGCTACGTACACACCTCAACAAAATGGAGTTGTTGAGAGGAAGAACCGGACGCTCATCGAAATGGCAAGAACGATGCTTGATGAATACAAGACGCCAAAGCACTTTTGGGCAGAAGCGGTTGAGACAGCTTGTCACGCAACAAATCGCTTATATCTTCACAAGCTACTCGGCAAGACGGCATACGAGCTCCTCACCGGTAACAAGCCTCAAGTTGGATACTTTCAAGTATTCAGCTCAAAGTGCTACATTCTTGATAAGCATCGTCGTTCAAAGTTTGCTCCTAAATCTCATGAAGGTGTTCTACTTGGTTATGGCTCAAACTCTCACACTTACCGTGTCTACAACAATTTCACCCGAAAGGTTGAAGAGACGGTAGATGTGAAGTTTGATGAATCTAATGGCTCGCAAGTAGAGCAATTGCCAATTGATGTAGGAGACAAAGACCCTTCGGAAGCAATTCAAGACTTGTCCATTGGCAAAATTCGTCCAACGGAGGTGAAGGAGAGTACTTCATCCGTCCAAGTGGAAGCTTCTACTTCACAACAAGGTGAACCAAGAATCGACACGGAAGCATCCACAAGTGGGACACACCAAGATGAAGAAAACGAGGAAGTACGTCAAGATGAACATCAACAACCTCCTTCTCCACCACGACAAGAGAACGACGACGTCAACAATGAAGAAGGCCAAGAAGAAGAACAAGATGAAGAAGATGTTCAACGAAGACCCAAGCAAAAGCTCTCACGAGTTCGAGCAAGAATTGCCAAAGATCATCCAGTCGAGCAAATCCTCAATGATATACAAACCGGGAGAATCACTCGCTCAAGAACTCGTTTAGCTAACTTTTGTGAAAACTATTCATTCATCTCTAGCATTGAACCAATGAAGGTTGAAGAAGCATTGGAAGATCCGGATTGGATAAACGCTATGCATGAAGAGCTACATAATTTTGAGAGAAACCAAGTTTGGACATTGGTTGAGAAGCCCGACAACAACCACAACATCATTGGTACCAAATGGGTGTTTCGCAACAAGCAAGATGAAGATGGACAAGTGGTCCGCAACAAAGCACGTCTCGTCGCCCAAGGATACACACAAGTCGAAGGTATGGACTATGGTGAGACGTATGCTCCCGTTGCTAGACTTGAGTCCATTCGCATCTTACTTGCCTATGCTAATCACCATAATATCACCTTGTACCAAATGGACATTAAAAGTGCTTTTCTAAATGGAGAAATAGAGGAGGAAGTTTATGTCAAACAACCTCCCGGCTTTGTCAATCCTAAGAAACCAAATCATGTTTACAAACTTCACAAAGCTCTTTATGGTCTTAAACAAGCTCCTAGAGCATGGTATAAATGCTTGACCAAGTTCCTTACTACAAGTGGTTTTGAAATTGGTAAAATTGATTCTACTCTTTTTACTAAAAGGTTAATGGAGAACTATTTGTATGCCAAATTTATGTTGATGACATCATATTTGGTTCAACTAACCCTCTCTTTAGTGAAAAGTTTGGAAAGCTAATGTCAGAGAAGTTTGAGATGTCTATGATGAGCGAACTCAAATTCTTTCTCGGGTTACAAATCAAGCAAACTAAGGAAGGTACATTTGTCTCTCAAACAAAGTACACCAAGGACTTATTCAAGAAGTTCAATATGCAAGAATGCAAAGGTATGTCTACACCCATGCCTACTAGTGGACATAATGATTTGACCAAAGATGGTGAACCTGTTGATCAAAAGGTTTATCGCTCTATGATTGGTTCATTGTTATACCTATGTGCTTCACGTCCCGATATTATGCTAAGTGTGTGCATGTGTGCACGATATCAAGCTGCTCCTAAAGATTGTCATCTTAAGGCTGTGAAAAGGATAGTGAGATATTTAATCCATACACCAAATTTTGGCATTTGGTATCCTAAGAGGTCTTCTTTTGATCTTGTTGGCTATTCCGACTCAGATTATGCCGGAGACAAGGTTGATAGAAAGTCCACTTCGGGTACTTGTCAATTTCTTGGTAGATCTCTTGTGTCTTGGTCTTCCAAGAAACAAAACTCGGTATCCTTATCCACCGCCGAAGCGGAATACATTGCCGCTGGTTCATGTTGTGCTCAATTACTTTGGATGACCCAAACTCTTAAAGATTATGGGATTTATGTGAAACATGTTCCACTGCTTTGTGACAATGAAAGTGCTATCAAAATTGGTCATAATCCTGTACAACATTCTCGAACTAAGCATATTGAAGTTCGCCATCATTTCATTCGAGATCATGTTGCTAAGGGTGACATCAATCTTAAGCATGTTCGCACCGATAAGCAATTAGCGGATATATTCACTAAACCGCTTGATGAGAAAGTGTTTTGCAGGTTGAGAGGAGAATTGAACATCATTGATGCTTCGAACTTGGAGTAGAAACTCCATTGGATACATGCAAGACATGAGCTTATAACTAATCCATGATGTATCTCTTATGATAACTATCTTATGTCTTGGATATATTTGCACCTTGCATGTTGTCTAACCCATGTAGGTGCTTGGTTGAATCTAATTCCATGAGATTGCGACTCACTCACATCTTGAGCAATCTCTACAAGACCAAGACTCTACACAATAGTGGTTGAAGACAAGGAAGCACAAAACCATTCAAACATATCCTTTGACAAATTCTATGTTAAGCTTCATGATTGTCATTTTTGGATACACAAGTGCTCTTCCTTGCAAGAACTAACCCATGTAGGTAGATGAACTCAAACTCCAAGTGGTGCTCCCAACTCTTGATGAACTACATCAACCCTGAGCACCCACACAAGTTCAACTACATGAGCAAGAACCACATCACCACCCAAGGTATGTCATTCCATCTTAGAGAAGCTTTACTCCAAGTCATGAGTCAAAGCAACTCAACAAGATGTGAATACATCAAGATGCTTAAACGAAAAATGGTAACCCCATTTTGAGCTTAAACGATGAGTATGACCTATGATCAAGTGTCCTCACTTGACTCCTAAGTCAATATACTCTAACATAGGTGACTATGTCACCACCCAATTCTAGATGAAGTTCTCTTGTGTCCTTTTCTGAGTTATTGCATTTATTCCTTGCATATTTGTTTCCTTCTCTCTCAAACAAAAAAAACTTCATCTAGAAACTTTCACTCTTTTCCTTTTTGTTCTTTTTCTGCATATTTCCGCATCAAATTCCTTGCAAATCCTTCAGCAAATTCATTGCAAATCTTTGTGAGATCTTACTTGACTAGTGAGCTGAGGTGACAAGTGTTTTTTGTAAACTCGGTTTCACCGACTTGCAAATCTCGGTTCAACCGAATCTTTTTGGTACCACCGAAATATGCCACCCGGTGCCACCGACTTTGCAATCAGAAAAACAGTTTGCCACTTGTTCTACGTTTCTTCTGATCCAGCTCCACTCAATGAATCTTGTCCTCCACAAGCATCACAATTTTATTCCGTGCTTTGTACTGAATCTCAAGGACCAAACCTATTCGACGGATTCCAGGAAAAACCTTCTTGGAAATTGATGTCAAAGGGGGAGAGAGAGATCACATCAAAGCTTATCATCAGGGAGAGAGAGATCACATCAAAAGCTTATCACCTACAAAGGAGAAAGTACTAAGGGGGAGAGAATACTCAAGGATCCCATATATTAAGGGGGAGAAAGAAATCTCCAAGGGGGATAGAATACTCAAGGATCCCAGATGCTTGATGTTCAAGAGGAGAGATGCCACATGTCTTTTTGGGGGAAAGACATGTTCATATGAACTCATTTGAATTAAGTTCTATTCACATCTTTCAGCTCTGATTTTCTGTTTCCTATCTTCTCCAAATATCCCATGTACGATTCAGGGGGAGCAAGACACCTAAGGAAAAGAAATCAGTCAAATTCATTGCATATCTTTATTCTTTGGGACATGTTGAATTCAACGTGGTACCTTGTACTCACTCTCTACATGTCATCCCAGTCTTGGTATTCTTGTGGTTTTTTTGTTTGCTCTGGCTAGTGGATGTACCTGTGTTATCTAACCTTGTTCGTGCAGGTTCATTCCATCCTAAGCCAACTCAAGACCACAAGGTAAGTATATGCATCAAAATCATGAGTATGAGGAATTCTTGCTTATGTACATACTGTTTGCAAGAAGGACTCATGAGCATGAAGGTATTTTCCTTGATAATCTTTTGCTCTGATGCATATGGCCAAGATGCATGTAACACATTGCCTACTCTGTCATGGTTATGCTCTCACATGCCTCTATATTTCATATTTACATGAGTGCATACATGTAGGGGGAGCCTATGCTCGTTACATGTCCTTCCAAAGCTTTACTTGCTGTTCTTTATATCTTTATCTAAAGCTTTGATGTATGTTGCCATCAATTACCAAAAAGGGGGAGATTGAAAGCACAAGTGCTCCCTAGGTGGTTTTGATAATTGATGACAACATATCTCTTGTTGGACTAACATTTCTATCTAGCATGTTTCAGGTAAGTTCAACAATGGAGTGGCATGGACTAAAGGTTGTGGGAACTCCTTCAAGATGCTAAGGACAAAGGATTGGCTAAAGCTTCAAGCTCAAGACTCTTCATTTTACATTTTAGTGATCCAAGATCACATTGAGTCCATAGGAAAAGCCAATACTATCAAGGAGGGATGAGGTGTTGCTTAATGAGCCTCTTGCTTCATGTGCTTAATGATATGCTCCAAAATCCTCAGCTACTTTCCCACTTCCACATATGACCTAAACCCTAAGCCAAACTCGGTCCTACCGATTCTTCCTATCCGGCGCCACCGAGTTTCACTTGTCATTAGCCACTGCCAAACCCTAGCAATTCGGTTCTACCGATAAGGATCTCGGTCTCACCGAGATGGGATTGCAAACTCTCTGTTACCTATTGCAATATTCTCGGTCCCACCGAGATATGCAATCGGTCCCACCGAGATTGCAATGTAAACTCAGTGTTTCCCCTTTGTAACTTTTCGGTCTCACCGAGTTCCACTCGGTCTCACCGAAAGAGCAAATCGGTCCCACCGAGTTTGCCTGACCAACTCTCTGGTTAGCTAATTACCAAATTCGGTCCCACCGAGTTTGTGTAATCGGTCTCACCGAGATTACGTTATGCCCAAACCCTAACCGAATCGGTCCTACCGAGTTGCATGTTAGTCCCACCGAAATTCCTAACGGTCACTAGGTTCACTATTTCGGTCAGACCGAGTTTTCTGATTCGGTCCCACCGAGATTGGTAAATTGTGTGTAACGGTTGGATTTTGTGTGGAGGCTATATATACCCCTCCACCTCTTTCTCATTCAGTGAGAGAGCCATCAGAACACACACACCATTCCAACTCATATGTTCTGAGAGAGAACCACCTACTCATGTGTTGAGACCAAGACATTCCATTCCTACCATATGAATCTTGATCTCTAGCCTTCCCAAGTTGCTTTCCACTCAAATCTTCTTGCCACCAAATCCAAATCCTATGAGAGAGAGAGTTGAGTGTTGGGGAGACTATCATTTGAAGCACAAGAGCAAGGAGTTCATTACCTACACACCATTTGTTACTTCTTGGAGAGTGGTGTCTCCTAGATTGGCTAGGTGTCACTTGGGAGCCTCTGACAAGATTGTGGAGTTGAACCAAGGAGTTTGTAAGGGCAAGGAGACCGCCTACTTCGTGAAGATCTACCGCTAGTGAGGCAAGTCCTTCGTGGGCGATGGCCATGGTGGGATAGACAAGGTTGATTCTTCATGGACCCTTTGTGGGTGGTTGCTTCTTCGTGGACCCTTCGTGGGTGGAGCCCTGTGTGGACTCGCGCAACCATTGCCCTTGGGTGGAGCCCTGTGTGGACTCGTGCAACCGTTACCCTTCGTGGGTTGAAGTCTCCATCAATGTGGATGTAGGATAGCACCACCTATCCGAACCACGGGAAAAACATCCGTGTCTCCAATTGCGTTTGATCTCTCCAAACCCTTCCCTTTACATTCTTGCAAGTTGCATGATTTACATTCAGCTGCTCATATACTCTTTGCATGCTTGCTTGATATGTATTGCGTGTGCTGAATTGTGAATAAACCCCACTTAAACCGAAAAAGGTTAAAGATTGCAACTTTAGCACTAAGTGTCTAATCACCCCCCCTTTAGACACATCTACTTCTAGATCCTACAGCTGGCAAGGAGATAAAAAGGGTGAAAAAACAAATGTGGTGGCAGCCTAGCTAATCGGTCGCACAAGCCCAACTAGATAGCCACCGTGCTTCACTGATGTACTCGGCGGGAAAGGTGGTCTTTCGTGATTTGACAACTCATTTACTTGCTTCAGCGCTACGACCGAGGAGGACCTAGAAAATGCGTGGTCGGGCGTCCCACATCTCGGCAAGGAAGAATATATGCGTGCACCACCCATGAGGACCCCGAAACCACGCGATAGGGTGTGCCATGTCTCGGCACGGAGGAAAAATGTGCATGTAAAAATATATTGTATCAGACATAGTAGTACCTATGGTTCGACCTCGGGACCTAGTCAGTCGGTCGAAACACCCCACTAGCCACACAACTTCATCATGCTAATGTGGCATGAAGGATAGGTGTGGTTATCTCCATATCGACCAGCCACAACGTCTCTTGTTCTAGGTGATTCTTCTATTTTCCAAGTTTGTTTAGTTATAATAACACCATGGCAAGCTAGCGCCGCTCTTCATGTGTGCCTATGCGTCTAAAGGTTAGACGATGGAGAGGAGAGAGAGATCAGGGACCTGAGACCCACCAGTAAGTGAGTCAACGGTCATGCTCATGTTGACGAGGCACTCCCTCTACTCTACTTAATGTAATACTGTATAAAATCAAGTTATGGGACAAAGCCAACAATTGTTGTTGTTTCAGGCTATCGACTTACGCGTTGTAGTCCAGGTTGCCTGTTCGAATCTCGCCTTTCAGATTTGTTATTTTTAGGTCCAAATTTGATCAATGACAAGTGGGACCCCCGTGTGTTGTTCTGATATTTCAGTGTAAGATGATTTTTCGAACAAACACTTTGCGCGGTTAGACAAGTAACAGCACGAGTTACACGTATTTTGCAGGTTTACGAACAAAAATGACAGCGGCATAGAATATCACCCCCCTGCAACTTAGATGATATGGTGATACGAGTTTTTACATCGCTGGAACTGAGATCAAATGGCTTGGGAGTAGTCTTTGTAATTATGCACAATTTCCAAACTCTCCAAGGTTTTTTTGCAAATAAAAAATTCATGCCTCGTGTGTGCCGCTGCATCTTCGATCCAACGGCTCCCCGTTGCTTATATTAGGTGCTCCCCGTAGCTTAATTAGCCGCTATGGTGATACAAGTATCTAGGTCGTATGATCTGTGATCAGATGCCACATGCATAGTACTTGTACTTTCTGCGCAATTCCCAAACTCTCTCAGACGTATATTGCAAAAACATTCAAACCTCCTACTGTGAGATGTCGGATCTCCATGAACTCTTATCACCAAGGAATCTACGGTGCGGGAGCACCTCATATTCTCCCGTGCGAGAAAACATCAGGTGCTCTCGCAGCTTGGATGGTACGGTGATACGAGCTTCGAGGTCGTTTGATCTGAGATCCAATGGCATCTGAGCAGTCTTTGTGCTTGTAAAAACTGGCCGAACTCTTTGGGGTCTTTTCTGCAAAAAAACATTCGAACCACCGACGAGTTGTTGGGTCACAGATCCAATGTCTCTGAAGAGCTTGTATCACCAAAGCATCTAAGGTGTGGTAGCACATGATATTCTTACATACAGGAGAATATGATGTTCTCCTTCATCCTAGATGCTACGGTGATACGAGCTTCGAGGTCGTTGGATATGGGATCCAGGGGCATCTGAGTAGTTTTTGTACAAATTGTGTGCAATTCTCAAACTCATTAAGGTTTCCTATAAAAATATTAAGACATCATGTGAGCTGCTGTATATCAGATCAACAAGCTCCAAGCAACTCGTATCAGCATATAGCATCTAAGGTGTGGGGGCACATGATATTCTCCCGGGGAGGAGGGGGTGCACAACCAATCGGTGTTTGGTAGGGTGGGGACAAATATAATTTAAACAATCCTAAATAGAGCTTCACAATTTTATCTAGGGTCGAGGGGTTAACCCCCGACAATCTACATAGCTCCGCCTAAACACAACATTTGCATGTACTGTATTACTAGACTTAATATTCATGTTTCAGTTTCCTGTTCATTTTAAATATTGAATTGAGGACCATGCATGTCTTTCATTTTACTCCCTTCATTCCTAAACATTAGTATTTTTAGAGATTTCAAATGGACTGCCACATACAGATGTATATAGACATATTTTAGAGTGTAGATTCACTCATTTTGCTCCGTATGTAATCACTTTTTGAAATCTCTAAAAGACTAATATTTAGGAACATAAGGAGTATTTTTGAATTCGTGTCATACATGCATGGTTTGGAAAAATAAATGCACTATACTTATTGGATTGTTGTTGTGTTCGTGTGTGCTCGTGTGTGTGTGTGTGTGTGGTCGTATGCTTGATATATACAAAGTTTTCTCACCACCATACTGTTCATCTTTTAAATTTGAATTTGCAATGAAAAACTTACTAGGTATACCATGAAATGTGAAATCCACGTTGAGATAACTGTATCACAAACTCACTCTAATTCAAGAACTAGTCATAAATCAATTACCATGTTGAGATTACTATTTGCAAGGAAAATACGGGCATTTTAATACACATAGATTCGCTCGGCCATTTAAAAGATTCCTTTCATTTTCTTTTTTAGGGATCATTTCGTATTCTCGAATGGTAGGACCCAACGGTGTACCAGCCAGACCTTGGCTCGTGTTGATCCTCAAAAGAAAATGGGCTCGTGTCCTTCTGGTGGCGTGCATGGTACGCACATTAGCCAACCCCAACCAGTCTAGCCTCTGGGTTTCAAGTCAAGATATCTAAGGGCCAGAATTCTAGCCCTAGGAAATTCCCCTCATGTCCCCAGTCCATAATGACTACCGATGAACAATGGAGGGATGCTTTAGTAACTAGACAACATTGCTTACTGTGCCGAGCATGGTTCAATTTCCTCGGTTGCCGCTACCAAGGTCACCAGTCAACTGCATCGCCTATTACTACTACTACTACACCACGATGAGCACAGAGTGGAGCCCGTTTGTTCGTGCCTACTAGTACTTGAGTTAATATATACCCCTAAAAAACTTGAGTTAATATATCAAGTAATGCACTGGTACGGAGGGATTATCCTTTTACTCTACATATATAACTTTTCTGAAGTCTAACTAGGAAAAATGTTTGACCAAATCCTTTCTTTAGAAATACAACAGGAAAGATGTATCGCTTGAAAATTTATTGCATGATGCAGGTTATGATATTGTATCGAATCCTGGATTTTAAATTTTAGAAAATCCAAAAGTGACCAGAAATTCATGAAACTGAGCATGGTCACGTGATATGGCACAAATATTCCTACATAATTTTTTTTTAATTTGAGACAAGCTGCTTATGAGAAGTTGCACAAATGAAGACCCAAGGTATTTTGGAACAAAGACCTGTCACGTGAAGGCGAATGCTTTCACTATTGAAGTTTACGTGCCGCCACGAGTCCCGCTTCTCATCGGCAGGTGCCGTCCGACCAAGCGTGTGAGTCGACGGGAGGCGTGCGAGCAGACCGCTGCGCCGGCTAATAGGGAGGCCTGCGAGCAGGCCGCTGTGCAGGCTCATCAGGAGGCGAGCCCTTTGACCAGGCTACGCCGCCCACCTTTGTCCCAACTGCTCCCACTTTTAATGTCGCCGGCGCGGCAGTTTAAAATCAACCCCGCACTACCCGGTATCACTACAATCTTCTCTCTTCCCCTATGATTCTCCCGTCGTCTACCTCCAACCAGCCTGACCTAACCATATGCCATGCCGCATCACGATGGTCTGCCCTTAGTCTTCCAGTTTCCTGAGGAAGACACCCAGCCGGAGTCTCAAGAACATAAGGTGCTGTGGGACGAGCTTCAACCGGCCATGCAGGAAGGCCCCACGCCTGTGCCCGCTCCCATTTCGGTTCCCGTCACCCCGTCTACGCCAGCGCCCATCCCCGTGGCATTGATGGGTTGGGAGCCGCACATTGTCACCGAGCTTGATGCCACGGGGTTCCATGAGGTCCCCGCCGACTTTCACGTGCTCGTGCACCTGCCAGCACATGCGCCTGCACGTGCACTGATGCGCGCGCCCATGCCGGTGCCCGTGCACCTGCCAACGCATGTGCTTGCGCGTGCACTGACGTGCGCGCCCGTGCCAGCGCCAGTGCACACGAATGTCTCCGCCGCGCCGTTGCCAGCGCATGTCCCCGTGCAGGTGCAAGTGCCCCCATCAGCGGCATGGATGGCCGCCGTCGACAACTTCCTTGCACCAACGCCAGTCGCCTCCTCCCACCAGTTGACTCGCTCCTGGAGACCGAAGTCCAGAACATTGTGGCCTTCCTTGAAGCTAGGGCCAACGTCCAGGAGTACGCCAACAACAGCGCAAGACGCCGCCATCACCGTCGCCGTTTGTCAGTGGCCTGACGACACAAAGAGCACGGCTGAGGAGCCGCTTCCCACAGCAAGACGCCCCCGCCGCCGCCACGTAATCTAAATTTTCCATGAAAATCCGAGTGTTTATCATTTCTGTTTATTTTAGATCGATCGTCGTATGAATGTAAAGTCGGAGTCAGACTGAATGAAATCTAAGGTTTGATTGATTGAATGTTCTGCTAGAGCCGTATCGAATTAGATATAAAACGTCATCAAGCCACATGTTCCTTCTCTTCCAACGACCTAGACTGCTTCAATGTCGAACGCTCAACACGTTTAGCGTGCAGTTAATTTCATGCCAAAATAGTGCTAATCACATAATAACACGCAAATAATATCCTACTTAATATCCGCATGCACGTACACATTGACTAGTACTATTACTACGCGAAACTGGTGCCGCAACTTGTCAACGTGTCCAGATATAGTCAACATCAACATCGCCTGTGACTTCTTCGTGTTTGTCGTGCGTATAAACGCAGAAGGGGAGGAGGGAGAGAGAGATAGAACACACATGGAACCCACCAGTATCTGAAGGCGAATAATACGTCCTAACGAGCCGGTCCCACTAATGTACTAAAAATAATATTACATGTTATCCATTAAATAGGTTGTGGTAATATAAAAACATTATATGAACAAAGGGGGCTACAACAAACATTGTTGTTCTATGTATGTTGCCTATTGACGTGCGGCTTGAAGGCCCTGGTCGCATGTTCGATCCTTGTCCATTATTTTTTAATTTGTATATGGGTCCAAATTTGTTTCATGATAGGTGGGCCCCTCGGTGTGTAGTTTTTAGCACTTTAATTTGTGGGTCAAAATTTGTTCCATTCCAGGTGGACTATCGGTGTGTAGTTTTGTAGCTTATTTGTAATAATTAAAGAGAACAATAGAGTTTTTTGCAATAACACCATGGTGCGACGTTGAAGGCGAGAAAGGACGTGTGAGAGAGCAATGACGGAGCCAGAGGGAAATCAATTGGGGGAGGTGCGGGGGTTGCAACGGTGTTTGGAGTAGTTGTGGGCCGAATGCTACGAAAATATAATCTAAACCCACCGGAATAAATGCCTACACAAATTAATCCAAGGTTGGAGTCCCCCTTGCAATGTAAATAGTTCTGGCTTTGCGAGGGATGGAGAGGTAGCTTCAATGTGTGGAGGATATGGCGTGAGAAAGCGTGGTCAATCGAGAGACATATAGATAGAGAGACAAAGTGAGTGTGGTCCAGCATTCATTGAAAAGATATATATGCTCTAGATAGATATTGTCCGATTGAGCTTTTGGGAAGAGTGAGGGCTGTAAGATAGAGCTTGAGAGATGATCCAGTCACATACATGTAGATATATTTTGTGCATGGGAGGAAGCAATGTCAATCAATTACATATATAAAGGGAGAGAGATTGAGCGAGTGTGGGTCATCGTGCGATCAAAAGAGTGAGACGGGTTGGAGAGAGTGACCTAGATAGACAATGTGAGTGAGAGAGTATACAATATGAATATGTCGAATTGGGCTCAAACATGGAGATATATCATTTGTATCCAAGAAAGAGAAAGGTCAATTGAGATATACAAAGAGAGAGAGAGAGAGAGAGAGAGAGAGATTGAGCGAGCTTGGCCCGCCATGAGGTTGAAAGAGCGGGGGCGGCTTGGATGGACTAAACTAGATAGACGATCTGCGTGAGAGAGTATAGAGTGTGTCGATCGAGGCTCGAACAGGGAGATATATCACTTGTGTGTGAAACAAAACGAGGTTAATCGAGACTCAGATAAAGAGAGCGAGATTGAGCGAGTGTGGCCCACCGTGCGGAAGAAAGAGTGAGACCGTCTCGAGGGAGTGACCTAGATAGACAACGTGCATGCATGCGCACGAGAGGTTGGGGGGATAGATAGGCAATGCATGTATCTTATGAGAGAGGGTGGGAGGGAGAGAGAGATCTCGGCATGGGGTGCAATGGTGGGTGTGTGAGATAAATACATTTGGTAACAGAATGTAAAAAGGGGGTTGTGTAGTTGAGACAGTTAGAGATCGACACATGGAGAGAAAGAATGAATGTGTGTCAGAAACCATAGCTTCATAATATGGTTAGGAGAGGAAGATTGACCGATACAGGAAGTATGTAGCGTGTGTGCCGAGGGGGTGGGGAGGGGTGGGGTCGGGCTAAAAACAACATTTGAATGTATATAGTACGAGACATAATATTGATGTTTCAATTCGGTGTACATTGTAAGATTTGAACTGAGGACCATGCATATGGCTAATTATTTCGAATTCGTGCCATACTAGGTTTGGAAAAGTTGACATTGACTCGATTGTTGTGCTATTTACTAGAAAGAGGCCAATGCATTGCATGGAACATCAAGATGCATTTATACGAGTTGTTTATCTTGTCGGAGACGAAGATGAACAAGGGAAGTCCTTATCTGCAAATGTGGATAGGGGTGCGGGTATTTTTTTGCAAAATTGTCATAGTTTGCTTTCTATCCGTCAGATATAGATCGGACTGTCTATATTGCAAGATGGCAGGCACACCATCAACACGAACTCGGTTTTTTTATAAGAGTAGATATTAGGTCATATGTTTTTTTATAAGTTTTCTCACTACCATGGTGTTCAACATATACATATGAATTTGTATTAAAAAATAGCGTGGATATGGTGAAATGCGAAATCCACGTTAGAATTAGAGATCGCTATGTAACACACACTCTAATTCAAATAACTAATTATGTGACACACACTCTAATCCACGTTAGCATGGATACCGTGTCGATTTTCTTCAAATAACTCCTCATTAACTAATTTATAGTATCTCGTTTCAAATGACTAATTATTTTCAAGGAAAACACGGGCATGATAATACATACATATTCGTTTGCAAATGAAAGAAGATTCGTTTGCATTCTCAAATGTAGGCGCACCAGGTAGACCAGGGTCATGTCATGGTGGTCGCGTGTGTCGTACGGACTCTTAGCACCCAGCCACCCACCCCCTCCCTCCCCCCCTCCCCCCCAAAAAAATGATGACAAATTAAGTTCGCGCTTCCATGTTTCGGATTGAAATATTCGGTGGCCCCATGCAAAATCTCCCTTCTACACCATCTCCTTATGCGCCCAGATTGCTCAAATCCCTAATTCAGCCGCCATCCCAAGCAAAGTTTGAATCGCCCCTTGTCTCGTCTCTTTCCCCACCTATGTGTTGGACAACAACAACGAAGACGACGGTCGCGCTTCACCACTGCATCGGAGCTACTTCATCTACGCCCTCGTACACCACACTGGGTGGTCCACCGACAACGTCGGCCGCCACAACCGACGTGCCTCACAGACAGCGACTTCCAACACATCAGTTGTGCTTCACCAACGCCATATGCCACCTCACCGGGGCTACTTCACCGAGCACATCGTCGCACCTCCGCCCTCGAGGCCGTTGGGGCTTCACCAATGGTCTCGTCGACCGCATTGTTGCGCTCCACTGCCACTCAAGATCTGCATCCGTGCACGGCCATCAAACGCCAGCGCATCACCCTCAACGGCTCTGAAGTGACCCGCACTCTATCTAGGCTAGCATGCCCAAACGTCGGCCCGAACTAGGTATCCACACATCACTCCCTTGTGCACTGTTCTGACGATGTTTGGATATCCTTTCACTTCTCTCTTAGCTTACACGCCTATGCAACTCTGACTTTAACTCTTATTTCTTCTGGAGATATCATCTGAAACAAGCAAAACCATTTTTAGCGAAGCATGACGGCGCTACGAGATCTAGTACACATCCTGCACACCTGTATAACCTTGTAAGTATATGTCCTCTGGTACAACAACAAGGTTGATTCCTCTTATTTGATCAACCATTCGCCGTGTCAAAAATGCAGAGTGGGATGCAAGGAGCAGAAGGCCTGCACATCCAAGCAAGTGGTAACATGGACTTGTACATGGAACATCCCGAGCGCAAGCAGAGCTGCAGTGAGCCTGTACAACGAGCTAGCATAAGTTCCTGCATTTCATTTAATTCGTACTGGCCTGCGTGTACAATTTGTGTGGAGTGGCGGATCCACGAATTCAAGTTACCAGAGGCAAACATTTAACTTAAAAAATGTGAAGGCACTTGCACTCCGGAAATCAACATAACTTGAGAAATATGAAGCTACATGCACTTTGAAAACTAGCTAATGATCCAAAGTAGTTCAGAATATAAACACTAAATGAGGTAAGCACCAAAAAACACAAAATGCAACATGGTGTACAAGGACTACTAACATGGTCTATACCTACTTGAATTATTCGTTCTCTGGCTGAAAATATCAAAGTGTAATTGCACCTATAACCAGTGTGCAAACTTCATATCAATATATCTATCCTACACAAGTATGACAATAGTTTCAAACACCAGATTAGAAAAGTATTTATGCTATGTTGTAATGATACGGGGACTTTCTGGTAGATGACCTTGGAGTTTCCTCAAACCATGAAAATATACTATAATTTGCTTCTCATCAATGCCTGCAAATCTCTATGTCTCTCTCAACATAGCAGATCATCATTAGAAACCAAATCCTTCAATGGGAGCTTGCAAAATGCTTGCATTAGATCCCTCATTAGACACTATATGTTCATCACCAGGAGCATGTAAAATGTTTGCATCAAATCCTTCATTAGCAGTCTGTTCGCTAGACACCTCAGGCTCAAGAACAACATGAGCTTGTATGTTTGCACCAAAAACTTGATTAGATACATCAGATTCAGTTAGTTCGGTATTGATTGCGTGAGTTATAAAATAAGCAGAAATTGGTTACATTTTCTCATAGATTCCCTACATACAAGAAGTTTTACAACACCGTCACGTTTAACTATTGGCCAGAAATTAAACACTTGAATTGGATATAATCAGGGATGTGATGTACCTGCTCGTTGCGCATGTTGCTCTTGCAAGCCGTGACCGTGCGTTTGCGCAAGCTCGATGCCATGCCCGTGTTGCCGCCGCTGCCTCCCATGCAGGCTACACCCAGGGTTGGATCTTCATCTTCTTGTCCTTCCATTCACTTGAAGCCCGGCGACCGCCCTCCAACGAGGGCGCGAGGAAGTGCTATGTCGATCTGTCCAGCGGCGGCTAGATTAGGAGCGAACCAAACTGGAGGCTGGAGCGAACGAATTGGGATTTTTCCTACTGTCGATCAATACAGGAGGCGCTCGTTTGGGCCGCGAGCCTGCTATAGGGCCTGCCTTGCACTTACGTTATTGGCCCATTCAAATTGAAAAAAATTTCTTCATTTTTACATTGCCTGCTTGTGCATTGGGACGAACAAAACTAGCCTGGGCCAACCTGGATGACTCAAACTAGGTGCACACTGTCCAGCCACCCGAGGCGGACGTCCATACCAGCCCCTATGGTGGCATCGCCCCTTCTGTGTGTATGATTGGGGTAGTGAAAATATTCCAATGGTGCTTTTGGTTTACCCACAGAATGGTTGAATTGCTTGTTTCTATGAACTAGGTTCGCCAATAATGTGAAGGATGCCAGTCTTTTCATCCTATTGTAGATTGCTTAGATCTTGATATGTCAAATGTAATCGCGTGAAATATATAGTAAAAGCTAGTGTGATTTGTGTGGCTACAACTAGTCTGACTACACGTCCCCATATAACATATCAAGGACGCACCATCTTACCAGATTAACCATTCAACTTACCAATGCAGTGTGGGAAAAAAGAAGTATTGGGATTGCGTATCCAAGCAATTGATGTCATTGACTCCTTCATAGAACCTTGTAAGTGAAAAAGAAGTTGCAGTGTGCCTGTACAAAGAGCTAGCGTAAGTTCAGTTACATGCTTCTCGGAATTTTAGTTAGCCATTTATTGCAAAATTGTTCAATTATGTTGCTTGTCTTAATTTAGTTTGCTACTGATTACATAATGCCAGAGCCTGTTAATCCTATTATAGACTGCGCCTATCTATGTGTTTGGTACTTCTGTTAAGAATTACTTGTTTGCCTGAACAATAAATAGCTACTTAAGCACGTAGATAGCTGGTCATATGTACTTCTAGGGTGCAGCAAAAGTCATGTGTAATTTACGTTCTGATACCCTGTTTGTTTAAATGGTTTGCTATTATCACTTGTTGCACTAGTAATGTTTGCATGTTCATAGATAAACAGATGTCAGGTTTATATGAGGGACACCGTCTTTTTAACATATATGTGTGTTGGAATCATTTTGCTTACATCAAAGAAATTTACAGATGTCTATGTTGCTGGTAAACGGTACCGACTTGTTACTTTAATCATAGTTCAACAAAGCGCTAGGCGTAAATTGTGCGTTTTGCCACCGCCTTGCACTTTACTGACCAAAGGGTATGCTTATGCGCAATTATGCGCAGATTGAGCGTAGTTATGCGCAATGCGTTTTGCCAACGCCTAGAGCCCAGGCATGCTTAAGCGCTCGCTTAGGAGCGCCATTTTAAACTTTGACTTTAATACGTTGCCAAGAACTTGTTAGTTTGACTAGTTCATGTGTAATTAAATACGTTGCCAAAATTGGTTAGTTTTACTAGTTTGATGTTAGTTTCTTATGGCTCTTGCAAAACATTATTTATTGATTGCTAACATTCAAGTTTGCAAGATCCAACTGAAACTCCGTTGGCACAATAGGTATGTTTTCAGAAACTTCCTTGTTTATCTGGTTTGCTGTTGTAACTTGTTGCTGTAACCATCTTACCAACTTCAAGTTTTCACGATCTAAGAGAAGTCCAATTGCACAATAGGTACATTTTTAAAAATATATTTTTGTAATAGGTTTGCTGTTGTAACTTGTTGCTCTAATCAAGTTACTGACTATTCAACTTTTTAGCATCCAAGAGATACTCCAATGACACAATAGGTTCCTTTTGCAAAACTGGTTTGTTTAACTTCTTTGCTGCTGCAACCGGTTGCTCTAATCATGTTACTGGCTACTAACCTTTTCAGGATCCAAGAGAAACTCCAATTCCACAACAGGTACCTTTTGGAAAACTTGTTTGTTTAACTGCTTTGCTGTTGCAACAACCAGTTACAATGATGTTAATAACTAATTTTCAGCATCCAATTGAAACTCTTTAATTCCTTGTTTGTTTAACTGGTTTGCTGTTATAACTCCCAGTTGAGATGTTTTGCTAACTTCATCTTTTCGGAATCCAATTGGAACTTTAATCGGAAAACAGGTTAGCCCAACATCAAAGAGTGAGGTCCCCATGGACGTTGTATCATCCCACAACAGTTGCACCGGCCCAATCATGCATCATGAATTGCCAACTACCGATGCTCTAGAGGCTAAACTAGTGGTAGAAAGAGATTCTGCTTCTGCACTTAGAGATGAAGTTGACATGTTGAGGAAGCAAACAACACAATCACAAGAAGTACTCAAGATAACCATTAAATATTTGGTGGATTTCAAAATGAAGCAAGCTGAGACTGACCGCATTGTTAAGGTCTTGAAGGAAAAAAGGAAATTAAATTCCCACTTGGTAAATCATAGGTGAAATGTTCTTTCCATCATTGAGTAACCTTTGTGTTGTTTGTTCATGTAATCGATCAAACCATTTGTTTTAGAGATCATGTAATAATTGTTTTTTGGTTTGTAATATTATTTGAGCACAAGTCTGTATTAATTGATAAGACTCGGAGACATTTCATTTTGATTGTTGTGCCAGACCTACAAATATGCCAATCGGGTTGAATGTGCATTCAGCAATAATAGTAGTATAGATGGACCATAAGTGGCACGCATCGGAAAGGCCAAGATGTTGTACTAACTTCGCTAGAAAAAGGATGCCCTTCTAGAAAAAAAATACAGCGGCCTGGCTTATGTATCTTAGTTGATATTATTGATCCATATCAATAAGTGTTTATATGTCTGTTAGTTTTGTATATTCTTGGTTGATTGACTCGTATTTGAATCTTGATACATCGCTTGTGTACATATCTAAATGCGAGTACACATTATGCTGCATGTGACATTTGAGTTGGACATAAAGTGTTCCAAATATTCGAATTCACCTTAAACTGGATTCTAGCTTCTGAATTCGAGTATAGGCATTTGTAAATCATATTCATATATGACAGTGGAATACATCTTTGTCGTGCTTTTGAAGATATATAGAAACACATAGAATGATTTATAAAAGTTCATATAGGAATACAAAATGGATTCGAATTTAGTTGCCAGGGTAAACGTGGATGCTTATTGTCCCAAAGTTCGAAAGAAGCGGCAAAATGTCGACTCCCACGTCGGTTGCCCGAAGCCAAGTGTTTGGTAGATGGAAATTACTGTCTACCCCTTACACGGACAATTCATCGGCTCAATTTCCACTGCTCTCAATAGGGGTAGGTTAGTAACTTCAATTAGGGGTGACACGACCACCTCTGAGCCCATTCCGACACGGTGGGCGCCAAACATTGGCGGCAAAACACATTTGATTCAAGCTCGTCCGAAAGACTTCTGTTTCTCCCTCCATTTCCCGATTGATACACGGTGGGCGGCAAAACAAACTCGCCTCAGCCAAAATTGATGTAGGCAAATATTTTCAAGAGGGGAAGGTTTGTAACTTCACTCACATGTGACACAACCGCCCTACCTGTCAGCCCCGTTCATACACTGTGGGCGCCAAAACACCCTCTCCTCGGTAGAAATCTCTCTGGGCAAATATTGGCGAGATGCGAGATTACCGTCCTATCCCCAACCGACGGGACGTCCAAATTTTAAACGGGGGCTAAGTTCGTAACTTTCCCATATTTCAGACAGGCGCATCCCAAAAACATGGTTCCCCATACCTCTCCCTCCATTTCCCCATTCATACACCGTCCGCGCTAGAACACCATCCCCACACCAGCCTCCTCCATCCGTCACCCCATCCATCACCGTCGTCCTCCACCCCATCCATCGCCAACGTCCTCCACCATGTCGGAGCGCCTACCAAGACCGTGACGTCCACTGCGAGAGATGGACGTTTCTCATCCACAGCGACGGGCCAAGAGCCTTGCATCGTGTCCTCTCGCTTCATCGGCACCGTCGTCCTCTTTGCCTGGGCCGCTCATAGATCTGCTTCAATGCCACCGATAGCCATCGCACCTCAATGCCTACACGGCGTCGCAAGAGAGGTGGTACTTCATATCTCCTCAACTTTTTGATCTCAACCAGAAAATAGATCGTAACTTGGTTACTTTACTTTCTTTTCAGCTCTTAGAATTTAGTTATTAGTTCGAAGCAAACAATGGATGCTAAATAGCATTTCTCCAGTTTGCAGGTTTAAATCTGCCATGGCACAGTCATAATAGGATTTAATTGATCATGCTTAGGGTTTAATTGATCATGTTGGTTCCGTGGTGGTTTCTTTAAAAGAAATCGGAGGGGAAACCCTCTTTTGCTAAAAAAATGCTAGCAAAAGAACACTCGGGTGTGTATCTCTACAGGGTGCCCATGGTGGGCCGCGGCCCACCCTGGGATTTTGGGTCGGCCCAGGCCCCGATTCAAATCTGTTCTGTTGCGCGCTACCAATCTCTACTCGCCCCCAACTATCTGCCTCGCCGGCGACTTGCCCTCCCCGGACGGCATGACTCTAGGAGGAGACGCTGGACTAACAGGAGGTCAGGAACCGTTCGCCCAACAGCGTCACTGCTGCCCGGGCGCGCCGCGTGCCTACCTTGCCAGTTCGTTCAGGGCTCAGGCGTGCCGCACCCACTAAGCCAACCCGATTTATTATGAGATACGTCCTCAACACTCAGCAGCCACTCCTCATCACCCATTTTCTAATTGATTCATTACTCATTAGGCAGGACTGTCACTAGGGTTTGTTGTGTGCTGAGTGCTACCTACACTTAATGGTTCAGATGTATATCAGTAATCTTTAGTACCTGCAAAGTTCACAGGGTTTCAAAATTCCAGCCCTAGGACCAGACACTAGTCATTTTGGATTGTTGGTCGTAGTGACATTGACCCATATTACTACTGCAGGCCAGGTTTCTTGACAATTTTACTTGTCTTTCTTACTCATTCTATATGATATCTAATAATTCACGTCGATTAGGTGCAAACAATAAGTGCTAGACAAACTTCTTGATTCAGATTTTGGACGGTCTCTTACTGCAGTTACAATTTTGCATACTTGTCCTAGTAAGCTCACAAGAAAATGATTGATTCACTACATCTATGCTTGCCTTGTCATATTTGTTGTCAATATTCTTTTAGGGTGGACCACCCTGTTTCATAATACTAAAACCATAGACATGAGTGAATAGTATTTCTCTGTGTGATCTCTTCCATCATGTGTGGGCAACGAACACTGCATTGTACAGAAAGAAAGTGTCATTTCCAGCTTTTACATAGACTACAATCTTCTACATGGAATACAATCTTCCTACATGCTATGTGTTGCACTACCAGCACTCCACCCTTGAAGCTAAACATTATGCCACTCATAATTCCTTAGTTTATTTGTTCAAATACGAATTTGACATGATTCTAATGTTCCTACTTCAGTTTTGAAATGTGTGTCTGCCTATTATAGAGACATAAGAGGTTTGCATTTCAGTGTGGTCTGATCAGCACGGTTGGGGGTGAACTTTGAATATGCAGGGGTTTATAAGGAGACACTTTTCAAGTTGAATCCGCAATGCATTCCATAGATAATCTGACTATTTTTTATGTTTTCATGAATCTCATATTCTGAATAGCATCATAATGATTATGAGCTTGCGTGCATGAAAAGAATAAAGCAGAACAATTCCTTGGCTGTCAAACTTGGCATTACGCGACTGAAATCAAGTCTGGATGCAATGCAATGCAAACGCTCTCCACCTACAGATTCATGCTCAGAATATGATCCTAAGAGTGATTCTGAGCTAGAGGGAGACCTAAGTTAATGTTGCTCCCTAGTGGAGGAGTCAGAGGCAGATGCCCTATCTTATTCACCCATCAAGGTGCTTGCTCTAACTTTCCAAGGTTATATTGGTTTCACATATCTTGCAAATGATGCTTTGCATTGCTTCTACTTTGTTGCACTGCCATTAGCTTAGTTTACACATCGTGTATGTGAATACGCCTTGTCTATCCATTTTCAGTACATATGCCATCTGTCATCATACCATATTTATCCATTCAAATGTTGTTCTTGTGTATCAGACGTTCAAAAGGAAGAGGGCGATTGCTGATCATGGAGGAGCACGAGCAAAGTATTTGGAAATGGTAGTGAGACCTGACAAATCAAATAGCCCATTAGGTGTAGTTGCAATATCACCTGACCCAAAAAACACCCCAACTCTAGCAGACTCTAGCCCTACTACACTGGTCATTTCTGATGCCCCAACTCAGCAGACCCAACTGCAGCAAACAGTATGTTGATGCTAGTTGACATAGCACCGGTTCTATGACGCAAAACCCCCATTCCAGTAAAGAGTACACCAAATCCAGTTGCCAAATCCCTTTCTTCCCAGTTTAGAAGACGAAGCTTATATTATTGTCAGGAACTTTGTGCGCATCCTTCCTTCATGGAAAGATTATACCGCAGACATAGAACAATTTCCAGTCTTCCTCCGCAACTTACGCATAAGTAATATACTAATGTTATTCATGGTAACAACTGCATATGTTTGTGCTGATAGAAGACACAAGAGTTCATTCTTTTAAATAGGCGAGGACCAAACTAGATTCTCAAGATGAGCAAGGGTTGGTTGCACTTTTCAAGCACTCCTTGATGAAGTATCATTCCTACCTAAGGCAAGCACACTTCGATGGCAAGCCTCTAAACGAAATTTCTGTAAAGTCTCCGGTGCTACATTTATCAGACAGTGACTGGAATAATCTTGTTACAAATTGGTCTCGTCTGCAGCGTAAGGTACTGTCTATTATATCACATCATAATTTGAACTACATTTCTGCATTTGCCTTAACGTCTAACTTCTACGAAAACAGTTAGCAAAAGAACACTCATTCCCAAGGGACCACAGAACACACTGCATTGCTCTTGTGAGTAACTCTTGCCCTGTATGACCATACTTACTTTCGTAGATGTTTTATTATGTAGCATCACTAAAATTTTAGCCTCATTATCGTCCATTTGATGGACATTATAAGATCCGTATGGACTCTTACATTAATTTAGAATCAACCCAATGCTTTTGAAGAGGTTTAGCACTATAGTCCTCTTGTAAGGACTGAACGTCGTCTATCACTGTACTTACATTAACAGCTACTCCCTCCGTCGCATAATATAAGAACGTTTTGTACAGTTCACCACTTATCAAACCACTCTTGTATTATGGGAAGAGGGATTGGTTCACTGTGTAGCATTCTACATCTTATCTCCCTCGCCCACCATTTACTAAAAATATCAGATCTATTTAATCTTACCAAAAAGTTGAGTACACAGACAATGCCAGTGCAGAAGTGTAGCCCATTGCTCTTGTCAGTACATTTTGTCCTGTAACACTTGTACTTCCAGGGATTGGTAGTTAATTGTGTAGCATCAATCTGCATCTTATCTTCATTATGCTCTATCCCTTCCAGTATTATCATATCTATAATTACTCTCTACAAAATGTAAAGTATAGGCAATGCTTATGAATTAGATTCTATGCTGAAATTCTTGAGTTATCCTTCCCTTGACATGGAGAATGGCATTATAAAGCTGGTGTTAACTGTTAATGTAAGTCAGTCCTTCTAAAGCCTTTATCCTCAACTCCTGTTTAATTTGCTCATACTCCTTATCGTTTATTGCTGTTTAGTTTGATGTTTCTATCAAAATGCATGTTCGCAAGAACCGTAAGTTCCAAGTTTTACTTGTAAAACCAAATTCGTTATTCATACCATGCACATTACACAATACTCCCTACATGTATGCTTGTTTTTGTGGATCTATAATCCAGTGTGTGGTGAAGCAGCCCACATTTGCACCTTGTCATCTCCTGTTTTATCTTACTGATGTGGCTGATGATATGAACAACAAGCCATGCACATTAACCAAAATAAATAGGATGATTGTCTTTGCCCTTCATCTATGCTTGTTATGTTGACATGGTAATATAGTAGTGTGGGGAAGCTCCCCGCATTATGAACAATGCCAAATTATGTTATTGATATTTTGAACTTACTCTTTGTTTTCTATTTTTAAATTGGATGGAATTGACAGCACAGTTATCATCTTTGTTTATACACGTGCAAAACCTATCATCTCTTTGCTTGTTTCAGGGTGATATGCCTGATGACATGAACAAGTCTGCTGAAGGCTGTGAGACAAACCCAACATATATTGCAGCAAAAAAGGCAAAACATCTTGAAGATAGCGAGACAACCCCAAAGTCTTGTCTTGATGTAGTGTTCAAGTTACTTGAGACTAGCAGTCACACAAGCTCACAGAATTCGCTATCTAAATCAGTTCGACTTCTTTAGTCCCAAGTTCTAGCAGAAAGGCATTCTGCAACTCAACTTCGACTTGAAGTCCTATCTCTAAGAAAGATAGCGGAGAACACCAATGAGAATCTCATTGATAAACAGCTACACCTGGAAGCTATGACCTACATGCTAGGCCGGTCTCACAACCTTGCTCAGCAGCTTGAGTAGTAGTTCCCACGCAAGCCTAACCTTTCCTGAACTGTCTTGGAAGTGGTCTTGGTTTAGTATTATTTTGTTACGCTTCAATGGTGCCCAGTTTTATTAATCTGCTTCTTCGTTCTGCTTTATGATCACTGGTGGCAAATTTCGATGCCTAGTGGATGTAATATACCATAAATCCTTTATTGTATAGTGTAGGTTTATTCTAAGTTACTATGCTGTAATTTCTTTATTGTATAGAGTAGGTTTGTTCTTAATTCCTACTAGTTACTGCCATCATTTGCTATCTGAAAAAAATTTGATGTAGTTGACCGGGCCGAAACATTCGCCTCTAACGGGCCTGGTTTTTAGCGGCCCACAATTGGGCTGGCCTGCATCTTTCTTGGGCCCGAATGGCCATTGGGGCCTTCACACTTTGCGCCAGGCCCACAACTTACTCCGGCCTATATTCGGCCCAAATTTTAGTTTGGCCTTTTGTGGACCCAACGCTTAGTGTCGCCCATGTAGCGTTGGGCCATTAACAGGATGAATATTCTGGTGGCCAGTTACGGCCCAGAAGAAACCATGGGCCTTTAGTGGGCTGAAATGCATGTTGGGCCTCAATTTTCACTAGTCGTCGACGGGCCTTTAGTAGTCTGAAATGTTGACCGGGCCTTTTCGGCCCAGTTATATGACGGGCCGTTACCAGGCCGAAACATATCTCGGGCCTTAGTTGGCCCACTGATATCATGGGCCTTTAACATGCTGAAAGCTTAGTACAGGCATCAACGTGCCGAATTATACGACAGGCCTTTAACAGGTCCAAAGTCACATTGGGCTGAACTGTTGCCACCTTTATCATGAGCCGTTAGTGGGCTGGATGTCGCGTCGGACCATATATGGCCCATGGGTAGCACGGGTCATTCCCAGGCCGAAAGACACACCGGGCTGAAATGGGCCCATGTCTACATCGGGCCTCTAACAGGCCGAAAGTCACTGGGCTGTAATTGGGCCCAAATATTCGGCGAACAATTAACGGGCCATATTTGGCTTCGGGCTGTAAATGGGCATTTATTAAACAGGTCATTATTGGGCTGGCCCACTAGTACCCGAGTAAGTACTACGGGCCTTTGACTGGGCCGACCTTTTTAACCTATATCGGCCTCTGTTGGGTCGTGCCACATGTCGACATATCATAGGCGCCTCCTGTCCAATGAATGGATGACATCTGTCCCAATGGCGAGCCAACACGTGTTTCCTCCGGCCAATGAGAATTTTACACGTGGAAAATCCTCATTGGTCCGGGCTGTTAGCGGGTTATCGGATCCAAAACCGGACCCGGTAGCTTAACGGCGACCTGTTATGGTGGATGCCACCTGTTGGTCACCCTTGATGAAAGCACTTCCATGACGCGACATTTATCATCATGGAAGTGGACACTTCCATGATGATAATTTTCGTAATGTCATGGAACACTTCTACGACAGCACGGGTGTGACTATCTTGATTTTGTCATAAAATTGTCATGGATGTACATGCATGACACAAAACGTGACCTACTATGACAAACACGTATCATCGCAGAAGTGTATTTTTTTGTAGTGCTAGATGCACTTACAGCTGATAAGTGAAGCTAGGTGGTATATATTTGGCAACAATATAATTAGCATAGTCAACATACCAAGGAGTGTTATGAGAAACATTTATTGCAGCTAATTGTTCATCAGGAAAACTATGTTAATAGGTTGTGGGTCATCAAGAATATTCTCTAACCTAGACAAGTTATCAACTATGGGGTTCTCAGCTCCTTTTCTATCAGTGGTATGCAAGTCAAATTCTTGTAGCAAGAGAACCCACCTAATGAGTCTAGGTTTAGCATCTTTCTTTTCCATAACATATTTTATAGCAGCATCATTAGTGTGAACAATGACTTTAGAATCAACAATGTAAGATCTGAATTTATCACAAGCAAACACCACTGCTAAAAATTCCTTTTCAGTAGTAGCATAATTTACTTGGGCACTGTCTAGAGTTTTAATAGCATAATGAATAACATTTAATTCCCTATCAACTCTTTGTCCTAAAACAACACCAACAACATAATCACTAGCATCGCACATAATTTCAAAAGGCAAGTTCCAGTCAGGTGCTTGAACAATAGGTGCAGAAATTAAGGCTTTCTGAAGTGTTTCAAAGGCTTCTACACAATCATCATAAAAACAAAAGGAACATCCTTTTGTAAAAGATTTGTAAGAGGCCTAGAAATTTTAGAGAAGTCTTTAATAAACCTCATATAGAAACCAGCATGACCAAGTAAACTATGATTACCTTTGATATCTTTAGGACATGACATTTTCTCAATTGCATCAACTTTAGCTTTATCCACCTCAATACCTCATTCAGAAATTTTATGTCCCAAGACAATACCTTCATTAAGCATAAAGTGGCACTTCTCCCAATTCAAGACAAGATTAGTTTGCTCGCATCTCTACAAAATGTGATCAATGTTACTTAAGAAATCATGAAAAGAAGTTCCGTAAATGGAAGAATCATCCATGAAAACGTCAACAATCTTTTCACAAAAGTCAGAGAATATAGCAGTCATACATCTTTGAAAGGTAGCAGGTGCATTACATAAACCAAAAGGCATACGCTATAAGTATAAGTTCCAAAAGGACAAGTGAAGGTGGTTTTCTCTTGATGAGGTTGTGAAATAGGTATTTGACAAAAACTAGAATATCCATCGAGAAAACAAAAGTGTGTGTGCTTAGATAATCTTTCTAGCATTTGATCAATAAAAGGTAGAGGGTAATGATATTTTCTAGTTGCTTTATTTAATATTCTAAAATCTATTACCATTCTATAACAAGTGACAATTCTTTGTGGAATAAGTTCATTTTTATCATTAGGAACAACAGTAATACCTCCCTTCTTAGGGACACAATGAACGGGACTTACCCATCTGCTATCATCTATGGGATAGATTATACCTACTTCAAGAAGCTTCAATATTTCAGTTCTTACCACTTCTTTCTTTTTGGGATTTAAAGGTCTTTGGTGATAAACAACAGGTTTAGCACCAGGTTCCATATTAATTTTGTGCTGACAGAGAGTGGGACCAATGCCCTTAAGATCATCAAGAGTATATCCAATAGCAGCTCGGTGCTTCTTCAGAACCTTCAATAATCTTTCTTCTTCATGTTCTGAAACGTTCACACTAAGAATAACAGGATATATCTTTTTCACGTCAAGATGAGCATATTTCAAAGTGTCTGGTAATTGTTTTAATTCAAACACAAGATCACCTTTAGGTGGAGGGGGACCTCCTAGAGTTTCAATGGGAAAATTGTGTTTAAGAAGAGTTCGTTGTACAAAGAAAATTTTATCAGTCTCATTTCTTTCATGCATATGCATATCATTTTCATGGTCTAGCAAATATTCTTTTAGTGGATCAGTATCAAGCACGACAATAGAAGCAAGACCAATTATTTCATCCTTACTAGAAAATTCTTTCTTATGTTGTTTTCTGATACGTCCATTTTTCATCATGTTTACCTACTATTATTTATAATTTTTTATGCATAATAATGCCTTTTGGAGTAATTCTAATGCCTTTCTCTCATAATTTGCAAGGTTCACAGAAAGAGGGAGAATTCCGGTAGCTGGAAATCTGGACCGAGAAAAGCTACGTTAGGCAACCTATTCTGCACAACTCCAAATGGGTTGAAACTTCACGAGGATTTTTATAGAATAAGTAAGAAATACTGGAGCAAATAACCACTAGAGGGGGGCCCCTGGTGAGCACAGGACACCAGGGTGCGCCTGGCCCCCAGGTGCGCCCTGGTGGGTTGTGCTCAGCCCAGCCCACCTCTGGTGCCCATCTTCTGGTATACTAGATAATTCCCCCGCGCGTTGCAGCAGGACTTTGTTGCAATAATTTTTTGGATATTCTGTTGAGCGAAACTGAAGTAACGAATATACTTGACTTGATGCTCGTGAATAGAGGAGATCAACAGACGAAAATTAGAGCTAGCCTGGATGAAAGTCTAACTCTTACATCATCCCACTAACTGAAACAGTAAAAGCTAGTTAAGCTGACATGAAATGAATTGATTAGTAAATTCTCTGAGCCTAGGAAGCTATCTAGCTAGGAATTAATCAACGGGAAGAATGATAGCCAAGGTGATCAGTCATCATTCATCTGTCAAGCCTTGTAGACGATGATTAAGCAAGGGAGAATGGTTGTGGTGTACTAATTTATAGTATAACAGAATCAACGATCAACAAATTCAGTAGAGATCTGTCAGGACCCCGACTCAATGCCACATCGATCTAGCATGTAACACCTCATATCACTTTGCGGCCTCACGCATGGTATTCCCACGGGTGTCGCCTTACCTTAGCCCGGGACCGTTTGCGCCTTTTGGCACACGTATATGACAGTGTCGCTAGCATCCATATGATAAGGAGCCCGGGCTGACATGGCTAGTCGTAAACCCAAAGTGGCACGGACTTACAGGGACAGGCATCCATGACCCAGCATCGAACGTGTCGGTCATCGGCGAGTGAATCCAGGCTGTAGCACTGGGCTAGCAGGACTCCGGTGAACCGGGCTGTAGCAGGCTAACAGGACTCCGGTATTCATCGCGTGACATTTCCCTGAAGGGACAGACACAGGAACGAAGAAGGACACATGCCGGCCAGCCTAAGTGTTCCGGAGCAGTAGCAAGCTACCATGGCTTGGTGGAAACACTAGGAGACACTTCCCGGTAAGAGAGGCTACTAAAGATAAACAACTAGATGGTCAGATCCCACACATACCAAGCATTTCAATAACATACACACAATATGCTCGATATGTGCAAATACAACATGGCATCACAACATGACTCTACGACTCAAGTATTTATTCAATAGGCTCCGAGGAGCGAGATATTACAAACAGGGGTCTCACGACCCAACATTCAGAGCATACAAATCAAAACACAAGCGGAAGCTATCATGTCTGAGTATAGACATCTATAAATGAAAAAGGCTGAGAAGCCTGACTATCTACCAAATCCTGCCGGGGGCACAAGATCGTAGCTGAGGTAACAAGCTAAACATCGAAGTCCATGCGAAACTACTAGTGAGACCGAAGTCTCTCTGCAAAACATAAAATAGGCAAACGTGAGTACAAATGTACCCAGCAAGACTTACATCAGAACTAACTACATATGCATCATTATCAACAAAGGGGATGGTGGGGTTTAACTGCAGCAAGCCAGCTTTGACTCGGTGGCTATCCTAAACTACGACTGCAAGTAACTCTTTTGAGGTGGCGCACACGAGTCCACATATTCACCATATCAATACACCACTATGGATCCGCTCCCGTCTCCCTACGAGAACGCCATCCATAGCACTCACGCTTATCTTGCGCATTTTAAAGTATCCACTTTCACTTGTCTATGAACTGATATAAGCAACCCAGAAGTCCTTTACCGCGGACACGGCTATCCGAATAGATGATGTTAACCCTGCAGGGGTGTACTTCTTCATACATGTTTCCACCACTTAGCGTCTGCACACGACATGTGCTCGGCAGACTTCAAGCGAAAGCCGACGTGGGTGTAGACCACGACCTACCTAAACACTCAAGTCTCTAGTCCAGGTTTATCGCCTATTCGGGTTCCATCCATGAGGAGATCCGGCCGGAGTTTCGCTCACAGCCCCAAACGATGTGAACAGGGTTCCGTGACACCAAACGGGCGCCCGGTATACCCGGCCACGTGCCTACCGCATCACAGCCCACCCCTACGGTCAGCGCTGTCCACGGCCTCCAGCATACTACAAACACCAGAAACTACTTGCAACTCCTGGACAGAGGACAAGGGTGATTAAGAAGTCGAGCGGGGTCATATTTCAGGGCCCAATGTATGGTAGTAGCTGAGTCATGGATCACAAACACAGAACTCAGTTCCTAAGGACGGCTTCAATGAGACAACCCACCATGTACTCCTACATGGCCTCTCACCGCTACCTTTACCAAATCGTGTTCACACACTTAGCTCTCAATGGTAGGACATGTTCACACACCTCTGATCCATTCCCGATGAATCAGACCTGACACAACTCTAAGCAGTAGCAGGCATGACAAACAAGCAAGAACGAGTAGGCACAACAGGGCTCAAACAACTCCTACTCATGCTAGTGGGTTTCATCTATTTACTGTGGCAATGACAGGTCATGCAAAGGATAAAGGGGTTCAACTACCGCAACAAGTAACAGATGAATCGTTGTTGTCCTAATGCAGTAAAAGAGAGCAGGAGCGAGAGAGTGGGTTCGTATCGGAATGAACAAGGGGGTTTTGCTTGCCTGGCACTTCTGAAGATAACATTGAGTCTTCATCAGTGTCAACGATCACATCATCGGTATCACGTCTATCAAGAGGGGACAAATACCGGCAACACAGAAGGGAACACAATCAATGCAATGCACAATATGATGCATGATCATGACATGGCAAAATGAATGTGTTTTGGGCTAATGCAACTAGCAACAGATTAAATGAAGTTGGTTTGAATACAAGATTCAAATTCAAACTCCATATGTGATTATTCAAATGCCATTTAATTGATTTGTGCTAAACAGCAGCTATAAGTTGTTCTAACATGCATGAAAATGGTACAGATGGATTCCTTGAATTTTTCTGATAATTTTTCATATATAAATTATTTAATTTGGAGTTACGGTTGAATTTCTATGAATTTTAGAAGTTTTAGGCATTTTCTGGAATTTCCTGAATATTTAGAATTAAAATAATTCCAGAAAATGATTTATGGCGTCAGCACCACGTCATTGTGACGTCAGCAGAGTCAACTGGGCTGGTCCGGTCAAACCTGACGTGTGGGGGCCACACGTCAGTGACACAGGACCTAATCCCGGTCAAACCCAGCGCTGACTGGGGTTTGACCAGGGGTGGGGCCCACAGTCAGTGGCCTAGGGGGTTGGTTAGTGCGTCATTAGTGGCTAATGACAGCGCCACGTCACTGGCCACCGAAGTTCGGCCGGCGGCGACCCAAAACGCGGCGGAAGTTCACCGGGGTTGCGCTACGGGCGGCGGCTGGACGCGCGAAGGCCACCAGAAGGTAGCCCGTACACGGCCGCACCTAGCTGGCTGCACGAGGGGCCGCGGGGTGGCCGGAGACGACGGCGGCGAGCAGTTCCGCGGTGGCCGGAGTTCGGGCGCGAACGGTGGCGAAGCTACGGCGCACTAGAGGAGAAAACGAGGAGGGCTACGTGCTCCTGGGGGTTCACCGAGCACGGTGACGTGCTCAGGCGCGGGCTGCGGTGGCCCTGGCCACGGCGGCGCCATGGCCGGCGGCGATGGGGTTTCGGTCTTGCTGGATAACCTAGCTACGGCGCGCGAACGACAAAACAGAGAGGGGGAAACGGACGGAGAGCTCACGTAGACCCTGTAGAGGTGGACGGCGAGCTTGAGGGAGGCCGGACGGGGACGGATTTGACGGCGGCGATCCGCGGTGGCCGAGGAGGGGAACGGCGAAGCTGGCCCCATCCAGGGCTTCCGGCGCCTTCCGTCTTGGTGAGGAGGAAGAGGGAGGACCGGCGGAGCTTTTGAGCGCATCGGCGAGGCTAGGGGGTGGCGGTGGCCGCGAGGGAGCTCGTCGGTGGCGGCGGCTCCGTTCGGGCGAGTGAGGGGGAGAGGAAGCAGAGGAGGGGGGAGAGTTCGGGGGAGTGAGGGAGTTCCAGGGGGGTGGCGTGGCACGCATGGAGGCGTTCGGGGTGTCGAGGTGGAGCGGCAAGCAGGAGGTGGCCGGGGCGTGCGCCGGCGTGCATCGGCCACGCGCCTGTGCCTACTGGCGCGAGGAGGAAGGCGACAGGGGGGAAGTGGAGATGGGCTGGGCCGTGCTGGGCCAGGTAAGTGGGCGCCAGGTAACTTCCTTCTCTCTCTCTTTCTATTTCTGTTTTTATTTATCTATTTTGTTCTGTGTTGTTTTAGTTTAGTAATATACTAAACCATTTTATAAAATCCTGAAAATAGTTATGTAGCTAGAGTTAAAATATACCAAACCACATAAAATGTTCCAGTAATTATTGGACATATATTATTTATATATCAAATATATATCCAATGCAAATAGCTATTTATTTAATTCAAAGGCCCAAAATAATTAACTCTGAGATACCAAAAATATTGTTTTGAGTTTTACCTCTTTGCAATATTTTCAGAGACTAAGAGGAACATTTTCTTGGACTTCTTTGAGGAGATTTTAATGTTGATCATTTTTAGAAGGTTTCTGAGGCTTTGAAAATTCCTCAATTCAAATTTCATTTGAATTAAAACATGATGCTCACATGAGGTCTAGCCTAGTGCATAACAGGACCAGGGATGTGAGAACTCACCCCCACTAAACAAAAATCTTGTCCCGAGATTCAAGCGTAGGGTAAGGTGAAGGGGGAACGCAACTAGTACAATCTTCACGATCCAGGTTGCACTTCATAGGAACGTTGATTCGATCACCATCATTGTCTTGAAGTCTTGCTCTGAGAAATCTTGTCAACATGACATGGAGGGAAGAAGGAGACTCTAGAAGGGTCGATCTTCTCGAAGATCGAACAACTCACGGAATGAGACATAGGACCATCTCTCGGGTTGAGACACGAGATACACATCAAGAGGGGTGGAAAGAAACGGATGACGAAGGTTCACTAGGTAGACAACAATTTCATGCTTAAGAAGGTGGTAATCAATTGTCAACGTAGCGAGGAGTTGAGTTGCCATGATACCACAACGAGGCATCTTAGGGATGGTGACTCGTAGATATATCCCCTTAAGTGGCAAGAAAAATTACCTTTGATTCAGAGATCATTGAAACTCTTTAAACCAGCCTAAGGCAATTCTCGAGCGATCGTTTGGAGGGGGTCGGTAGAATGGCATACTCGGACTTGGATGATGTGGATTACCTTGTTGAAGACAATGTAATGGATGAATTTGCTTGCCACCGGAAATGGAAGAGACCCATGGTAGAATGGCACATTGGCGGTGCAAGCTAGGAACAAAATGCAAATGCTGGGAATGATTCTGGTAACTGGGGAGAGGCTCAACAATAGAGAGTTATTCCACTATTGGAATGGTTATAGCATAACCGAGGAAACTGAGAGCGCTATACAGTTAATGCCGACGATCAAACCTAGCACTTGCGCGTGCTCTCAAGAACTTGAGCAATTCCATAATCATCAAGGTTTTACCAACATCCGTGTCAAGGGTCCGGTAACACAACTTACTACCATGATGAAGGGTGATGGAGGATGCAGATGCAAGGAAGATAACACCTTCTCAGATTTCACCCTTGGCGGGGCCAAGGAAATAAAATCTGGATGATCGACCGAGAGACATTTAGCACTCCGCTTCTAATGTTCTCCTTGATGTGCTAGTGTAACCCATTCATAGATATGGTTTGATATCTAGAACATCAAGTAAAAAGGTCGGACTTCGGGATCTCAGAAATCCATAGGGGCAACTAGGGAGTAAATCCTACGAAATCCCTATGGGGGGGTGGCCAACTTCATCAATCAAGATATTATAATAACAGGTCTTCCGGCTGGGTGTGTTGGCCACGACATCCACTTTACCGGTTATCGCGCGACCAATATTATAATTCTTGGGAAATATTCCAACCATCATATCTGCCTGAGATTCAGATCTGGTTGGTGTCAGGATATTCCAGACTCATCGAGTCCAGGAAAAAAACGGAAGTTTGCAACACGAATCGACGAGATGACGTTGCGAGATTCTCGGGGAATGAACTACGATAGCAAGCTCCAAAACATGATCTGGTTCTGCTACAAACATGTGAACACGTTGTCCCAGACAAGCATGCCCACATGGTAGTCTTACAATAAAACACTACCGAGTTCTGGTTGGGAACCATCAGCGAGGATATCGAAGTTCTTTCATAAGGCCGGATTAGCTCTTATGAAGATACTCCTTCTCCTTGAACAAATCAGTCAGTGGCTTGGTGTGCTAGGATACACATATGGAATGAAGGTTGCAAGTCTCCAGACCACAGAATACTTCGCACGTGTGCATGACTGACTTGCGATGATTCCAGAGGAAGCAACATTGACTTTCTCGAGTCCACGGCGGCAACTTGCATCAAATGCACATGAACTAGAGGAAGTCACTTCTTACATCCGAACATATGCTTCATGAGCTAGCATGAACAAATGCTTTCAAAAGTTTCCAACACTAGCTTAATGTTCAACAAAATTATGGGGAAGACAAGGATGTTGTCAATGGGCACAACAACAATTCATCTGGGTTTCCTTTTAAAAGGAATTCCATAGTTAAGTGAACAAGTGATAGCATTGGTCAGACCCAAAAGATATAATGGTGTATGCTCGAGGGATCAACCACGAGTAAGACAACATTACGAATATCGTTGGTTCTGGTCTGATTGGATGATAGCCCATACTCCAATCAAAGGTTGGATAAAAATGATAGGTTCATTAACTGATCACAGGGACCAATCGATGAAGATATCATCTTTCTTCAACACACACTACACAAGGATATCCCTTTGGAACGAACTAAGTCAGGCAAGCTTTTATCTTCCAACTCTCCAAGTTGTTGTCTAGCTTAACCAACTAGCTCAGGGATATCTAACACCGATTCTTGGAGAGAAGGTGGTTCACAAGATACCAACTTGATCACGAGCTCAACATAACAGTCAGGGGACAACCTGGTAATACTTCCGAGAAGATATTCGGAAAATCACGAACCACCGATATGTTACTAAGATCGAGGACAATCCTGCTTTTCAGGGCAAGACGATATGATCAATAGGGCAAGGATTTGAAATAATCCTAACTCATCGATCGAGGAGTGAACCAGGAGAATGGACTAGGTAGCACGATCAATCTTTGAATGATGATTCACTAACCAACATGCTAAGAATGAAATTATTGTCCTTTAACTACCAAACAACGGAGTTGCTAGCAGTATTGATTTCACACATCACGACTCACTTGTCGACATTCCGGTTGCATCAACACGAAGACCGAGGAATGACTAATGATGGTGAGAAGTATCACTGTGTCAAGAGTTCATAGGATGGTGTGCAATTCCTATAACAATCCCGATATAAAGATGGTAATACTTCAGGGTAGAACAGAATCAAAAGCTGGGCTGGCATTTGATCTGCGGAATACAACTACTTTGACCCAATCCTAGATATGGATGAGGTACTGGAGTTTGTTTCTCCAAGTCATTCAGGACAGAATGGCTTGACGGACCACAAGAGTAATAGGTATCGATGAACGATTGCACGCATACTCTTGACTATCAATTGATAGACGAAGGTCAGTAGACAGCTAAAGAGGGACAACTCAAAGGAACATACGATTTTCTGAGTTGTGGATGCATGGTTTAGCATGTTGAACCAAGTTCAACATGTTTCTTCCAGATAACCCATGCAGAAAGGTAGAACTGGCAGAGCCACAATATATAATGGAGAACTCATCAAGAATAATCATGTTGTGATATTTCAGTTCAACGAGGAACTTCTGCCATAAGTAGTTCATGGTATTTGGAAGAAGAAGATACCACGGACTTCAAGGACTATCGCAAAGGTTACTAATATCCTAAAGGCACTAGCAATTACTATCAACATGAAGTAGGTAGAGTGAATCTCGGGTTCAGAACTCAGGAGTAGAATACCTACTACTAAGTAGCATCACGAGATGCTTTCGAGAATGATGGCCAGAATCTTCACACTGAGAACACAAAACGTTGCTAGATTTCTAGGTGACTCCCTAAAACACCTAGGGTCATAATAATTATTCCAACATATATGTCGAGGCAATAATTACCTCAACACACCGATTAGTGTGGTTAATCTGGCCCAAAGGAACATCGAAGCGGGAGGAAGGAATTTGCAAATTGCTTCAAACTATTTAGAAACCTGGGATGACTCGGACAGCATAACGGCTGTAAATGCTCAGAAAAGACTTGAGACATTCACAAAAATGGTGGCATAACCACTCAGAAGCACAATATCAAGGTTTCGAGATCAACAATTAACATACGAAAGTAGTAGAAACTGAACTCAAGCTTAAATCCAACAATCTTATAAGTCTACGGATTAGTAACGCGTGATCCTGATAGAAAGAAGAGATAGCCTAGCTCTTAATCCCCGTAGGAACGATAAGATGACTCAGATCAGAAGGCATGAGGTATAAGGAGTAAAAAGAGCCTTACGTCCCATCCCACAATCAATTCCCTTATATAACTAAAGAATTTCTAGACTCAACTTCGACCAGTTTGGCTTGGTAATCCTACAGGCAGTCAAGCTCTGATACCAACGCTGTCAGGACCCCGACTCAATGCCACATCGATCTAGCATGTAACACCTCATACCACTTTGCGGCCTCATGCACGGTATTCCCACGGGTGTCGCCTTACCTTAGCCCGGGACCGTTTGCGCCTTTTGGCACACGTATATGACAGTGTCGCTAGCATCCATATGATAAGGAGCCCGGGCTGACATGGCTAGTCGTAAACCCAAAGTGGCACAGACTTACAGGGACAGGCATCCATGACCCAACATCGAACGTGTCGGTCATCAGCGAGTGAATCCAGGCTGTAGCACTGGGCTAGCAGGACTCCGGTGAACCGGGCTGTAGCAGGCTAACAGGACTCCGGTATTCATCGCGTGACATTTCCCCGAAGGGACAGACACAGAACGAAGAAGGACACATGCCGGCCAGCCTAAGTGTTCCGGAGCAGTAGCAAGCTACCATGGCTCGGTGGAAACACTAGGAGACATTTCCCGGTAAGAGAGGCTACTAAAGATAAACAACTAGATGGTAAGATCCCACACATACCAAGCATTTCAATAACATACACACAATATGCTCGATATGTGCAAATACAACATGGCATCACAACATGACTCTACGACTCAAGTATTTATTCAATAGGCTCCGAGGAGCGAGATATTACAAACAGGGGTCTCACGACCCAACATTCAGAGCATACAAATCAAAACACAAGCGGAAGCTATCATGTCTGAGTACAGACATCTATAAATGAAAAAGGCTGAGAAGCCTGACTATCTACCAAATCCTGCCGGGGCACAAGATCGTAGCTGAGGTAACAAGCTAAACGTCGAAGTCCACGCGAAACTACTAGTGACACCGAAGTCTCTCTGCAAAACATAAAATAGGCAAACGTGAGTACAAATGTACCCAGCAAGACTTACATCAGAACTAACTACATATGCATCATTATCAACAAAGGGGATGGTGGGGTTTAACTGCAGCAAGCCAGCTTTGACTCGGTGGCTATCCTAAACTACGACTGCAAGTAACTCTTTTGAGGTGGCGCACACGAGTCCACATATTCACCATATCAATACACCACTATGGATCCGCTCCCGTCTCCCTACGAGAACGCCATCCATAGCACTCACGCTTATCTTGCGCATTTTAAAGTATCCACTTTCACTTGTCTATGAACTGATATAAGCAACCCAGAAGTCCTTTACCGCGGACACGGCTATCCGAATAGATGATGTTAACCCTGCAGGGGTGTACTTCTTCATACATGTTTCCACCACTTAGCGTCTTCACACGACATGTGCTCGGCAGACTTCAAGCGAAAGCCGACGTGGGTGTAGACCACGACCTACCTAAACACTCAAGTCTCTAGTCCAGGTTTATCGCCTATTCGGGTTCCATCCATGAGGAGATCCGGCCGGAGTTTCGCTCACAGCCCCAAACGATGTGAACAGGGTTCCGTGACACCAAACGGGCGCTCGGTATACCCGGCCACGTGCCTACCGCATCACAGCCCACCCCTACGGTCAGCGCTGTCCACGGCCTCCAGCATACTACAAACACCAGAAACTACTTGCAACTCCTGGACAGAGGAAAAGGGTGATTAAGAAGTCGAGCGGGGTCATATTTCAGGGCCCAATGTATGGTAGTAGCTGAGTCATGGATCACAAACACAGAACTCAGTTCCTAAGGACGGCTTCAATGAGACAACCCACCATGTACTCCTACATGGCCTCTCACCGCTACCTTTACCAAATCGTGTTCACACACTTAGCTCTCAATGGTAGGACATGTTCACACACCTCTGATCCATTCCCGATGAATCAGACCTGACACAACTCTAAGCAGTAGCAGGCATGACAAACAAGCAAGAACGAGTAGGCACAATAGGGCTCAAACAACTCCTACTCATGCTAGTGGGTTTCATCTATTTACTGTGGCAATGACAGGTCATGCAAAGGATAAAGGGGTTCAACTACCGCAACAAGTAACAGATGAATCGTTGTTGTCAGTAAAAGAGAGCAGGAGCAAGAGAGTGGGTTTGTATCGGAATGAACAAGGGGGTTTTGCTTGCCTGGCACTTCTGAAGATAACATTGAGTCTTCATCAGTGTCAACGATCACATCATCGGTATCACGTCTATCGAGAGGGGACAAATACCGGCAACACAGAAGGGAACACAATCAATGCAATGCACAATATGATGCATGATCATGACATGGCAAAATGAATGTGTTTTGGGCTAATGCAACTAGCAACAGATTAAATGAAGTTGGTTTGAATACAAGATTCAAATTCAAACTCCATATGTGATTATTCAAATGCCATTTAATTGATTTGTGCTAAACATCAGCTATAAGTTGTTCTAACATGCATGAAAATGGTACATATGGATTCCTTGAATTTTTCTGATAATTTTTCATATATAAATTATTTAATTTGGAGTTACGGTTGAATTTCTATGAATTTTAGAAGTTTTAGGCATTTTCTGGAATTTCCTGAATATTTAGAATTAAAATAATTCCAGAAAATGATTTATGGCGTCAGCACCACGTCACTGTGACGTCAGCAGAGTCAACTGGGCTGGTCCGGTCAAACCTGACGTGTGGGGGCCACACGTCAGTGACACGGGACCTAATCCCGGTCAAACCCAGCGCTGACTGGGGTTTGACCAGGGGTGGGGCCCACAGTCAGTGGCCTAGGGGGTTGGTTAGTGCGTCATTAGTGGCTAATGACAGCGCCACGTCACTGGCCACCGGAGTTCGGCCGGCGGCGACCTGAAACGCGGCGGAAGTTCACCGGGGTTGCGCTACGGGCGGCGGCTGGACGCGCGAAGGCCACCAGAAGGTAGCCCATACACGGCCGCACCTAGCTGGCTGCACGAGGGGCCGCGGGGTGGCCGGAGACGGCGGCGGCGAGCACTTCCACGGTGGCCGGAGTTCGGGCGCGAACGATGGCGAAGCTACGGCGCACTAGAGGAGAAAACGAGGAGGGCTACGTGCTCCTGTGGGTTCACCGAGCACGGTGACGTGCTCAGGCGCGGGCTGCGATGGCCCTGGCCACGGCGGCGCCATGGCCGGCGGCGATGGGGTTTCGGTCTTGGTGGATAACCTAGCTACGGCGCGCGAACGACGAAACAGAGAGGGGGAAACGAACGGAGAGCTCACGTAGACCCTGTAGAGGTGGACGGCGAGCTTGAGGGAGGCCGGACGGGGACGGATTTGACGGCGGCGATCCGCGGTGGCCGAGGAGGGGAACGGCGAAGCTGGCCCCATCCAGGGCTTCCGGCGCCTTCCGTCTTGGTGAGGAGGAAGAGGGAGGACCGGCGGAGCTTTTAAGCGCATCGGCGAGGCTAGGGGGTGGCGGTGGCCGCGAGGGAGCTCGTCGGTGGCGGCGGCTCCGTTCGGGCGAGTGAGGGGGAGAGGAAGCAGAGGAGGGGGGGAGAGTTTGGGAGAGTGAGGGAGTTCCAGGGGGGTGGCGTGGCACGCATGGAGGCGTCCGGGGTGTCGAGGTGGAGCGGCAAGCAGGAGGTGGTCGGGGCGTGCGCCGGCGTGCGTCGGCCACGCGCCTGTGCCTACTGGCGCGAGGAGGAAGGCGACAGGGGGGGAAGTGGAGATGGGCTGGGCCGTGCTGGGCCAGGTAAGTGGGCGCCAGGTAACTTCCTTCTCTCTCTTTCTATTTCTGTTTTTATTTATCTATTTTGTTCTGTGTTGTTTAATTTAGTAATATACTAAACCATTTTATAAAATCCTGAAAATAGTTATGTGGCTAGAGTTAAAATATACCAAACCACATAAAATGTTCCAGTAATTATTGGACATATATTATTTATATATCAAATATATATCCAATGCAAATAGCTATTTATTTAATTCAAAGGCCCAAAATAATTAACTCTGAGATACCAAAAATATTGTTTTGAGTTTTACCTCTTTGCAATATTTTCAGAGACTAAGAGGAACATTTTCTTGGACTTCTTTGAGGAGATTTTAATGTTGATCATTTTTAGAAGGTTTCTGAGGCTTTGAAAATTCCTCAATTCAAATTTCATTTGAATTAAAACATGATGCTCACATGAGGTCTAGCCTAGTGCATAACAGGACCAGGGATGTGACAAGATCATTGCTGAGACAATGTACAAAAGTGGATAATAACGGAACATGAAACCCATTGTTATGAAGAGCACATATAGATCAAACCACAAAGTGTAAATTAAGAAAATGGTTATACTACTGAATAGCTAAAAACATAGATGGCATTATAATAGAGATTCCAATGTTAACATTTGGAATGTGGTACAAACACAGTTCAGTATTTGTAGATTTATTATGACCAAAAAGTACCCTCATATACGTTGCCAATGGGCACTCGGGTGGTTTAAGGGGGAAAAAGGTGGGGAAAGGCAAAGAGAAACACGGTGCATTTCAACATAATCCACCAATGAAGAACCATCCTGTTTGACTGTCTCCTCCACATGTTAACATCTGGCATGAAGAGTAATATTAAATTACAGTCTAGCTCTGTTACATGAATGGCGAACCTAGTATATGTACATAAAGAAAAATCAACATGTTATACCTTCTTAGTAAGGCAAGAATAATAACAAAGCACAATCAGAGGCTTGGTTTAAATAGGTTACAAAATGCCTATTAATTATTGGGAGTGAACCATGTCTAGTCTTATTACATCCAAATATGGAAGTATAGAGGGCATTTCTTACTCAGGCACGCTAACATGGTTGCAAAGCTTTGGCGGTTAACTAAATATGAAGAGAAGTTCAGGAAACACATAGAAATCGATAAATGTCGCCCATGCTTATAAATCATGCCACGGGTGTTCGATGTAATGTGTTTGGACATGGATCCGAACCAACCTGTTAGTAATCTGAGCCAGCAGCAACATCGGCAAAAGGTTCGTATTTAAAAATTTATAACCACTCAACGACACTCCAATAAGTAGGGACATCAATGAAATATTGACCTATCAGGCTAGCCTGGCAAATCACAAATTTTCATCGTGTAGGCATCGTGTTTTCTGAGGCAGAGTGCCCAGACTTTCAACCAAACATGGTCTGATCCCTTTAAACACTGGCATAGTGATAACACTACAGACATAGTTGAGCCGCTCAAAATAGTAAATATGTCAAATTTTAGGTCATGAGTCTGATTTATGACATATCTATGCAGAATTGCAGATGCATGTGGTCGCATTCAATGGCATAGATGTATTGTTGCATGAAACAAAAGGTTCATACAAATTGAAGGTTTTTTTCATCCGTAGGATAGTGGAAGTTCTCATGTGTGTATTGCGAAACATAACATTGCTAAAGTTATAATTAACACAAATAGGAAGATACAAATCTTGGAACTAAAAATTGAAGTACCTATTTGGTTTGCATGTTTGGTTTACTCCTGCTGTCCATCCTCTTTAGGAAGACACAAATGTTGGAACTAAAACATGAAGTACCTATTTGGTCTGCATGTTTGGTTTACTCCTGCTGTTCATCCTCTTTGTTGCATCTTTTGGAAGGAATATGGTCATGTTCCTTTCAGCTGCACTCACATAATATAGTTCTCTCAAGGGGTAAGCCAACCGATCAATAAAACATACCAACAGAATACGATATGTGGTCAATCATTGCATATAAAGAATTAGAGTGCATAGTTACATATTGAATTTAGCAAAATTGTACTGAGCAAACAAAATTCCAGAATTAGCTACCAAGGAAAAGTTGGGAATACTATGTACCAGTAGGAGGCAAAACCGAATGTGCCTTTGTATGTAGTGAGTGAAAACCAAGGAAGATGGCTACTTGGGCATTGTCGAGCATGTAGTACCTGAGAAAGTGAAAATTTGTGATGCAGTCATCGATATATCATACATAGATAACATGGAGGAAATGGGAGGGAGTTCCTCACTGGAGGCAGTATGAGTAGTGTGGTAGATTTTAAAGCACAATCCATCAGTTTCTTGTGGAGATAGTGGGGAGAGGAAGTGAAGCGTCATATGGACAATTATTAGGAGAGGGATCGTTAGACATCAATTAATCAGTCGTTGTAGACAAATCAATTAATCAGCTGGCTATTCGCTATACATACTCGGGGAAGGTGGATAGGGTGGGCCAGTGGAAGCAATGGGCTACAGAGAGGATGCAGCAGTAGGCTGTGTAAGGTTGCTATGGCCTTTTTATTAATAAGAATACTCTGAAGAAATGTAGTTCTCTGAAGATAGATAAGGTTGCTATATATATATATATATATATATATATATGACTATATCAAAAGAGGAAATACTCTGAAAAAAAGAGTACGATACCTTAAAGTCGACAGATAGCCTCGCCATAATCGGGAGTTGGCCGTCCTTGGCAGCAAATCAATAACCAGCAGGAAAGAGCATAACTTTGTGCTGAATCTGGTGGGAAGAGGTGGACTATCTCTGCTGCCGCCGGCACGAATTTAGGATGTGTAATAGTGAGTCCATGGCTGAGAACTTCGAAAGGAAGCTTCCATGTGGCCTTCTTGGAAAGATTGGCTGCACCCTGAATGTTGCTTGACGTTGCAGCCACTCCACATGACGCGCCACCGATGACATGGCCTCCGGATCGAGGCGTCCGGACTCCTCTGAGCCCTACGAGTTCCCTAACCCCGACACCACTGGGCGCTGCTCCTGGGAAGTAGCCATGGCAAGCACCGCAAGTTTGGAGAAGGAGGGTGAAGGGAGAGGAGGGAAGGAGGTGGCCACCACGGCAGGATCAGTAGTTTGCGGCGGGAGGAAGGGCGGATGCTGGCACGGGAGTGAGGCGCGGCGGGGAAGGAGGGCGCAGCGAGAGGAGCACCGGCAAGGCTGCGCGGTAGGGCATGGCGTACGTAGGGGGAGCCGGCCCACCGCTCCTGCCTGTGAGATGGGTTTCTGGGTGTGAGACGGGATCGTGGGTGGGCGAAACGCTGGAGTTGAGAGAAGGGAAAGCAGGGGACAGTGGAGAGTGGGGAGGATGGGTCAGAGTTGAGACAGGGGAAAGCCTGTCTCAACCCAACGTCCATGGGCAGCAGGTTCTGTTGTGGATAGTAAGAGCAGTAACTGATGCATACATAGCAGTACCTGAAGCTAACATGTGTGTTTTGTACTGTGGTGGGTCCCAGTTGTAAGCTTCTAACTAAATGTTGATGTGGCATTGTTGTTGATGTGGATAGGCTGCATGTCAAGAGAAATAGATTAGTGGGGATGAACTATTTAGTTATTATAGATAAGTCATTTTGACCTAGAAAAAAAATAAGGAGAGGACTTTCGGGACGGAGCGCCGCCGTCTCGAGGCGGAACATGGGCAGGAGCACTTTTGCCCTCCGGAGGAGCGATTCCGCCGGGGGTACTTCCCTCCCGGAGTGGGAAATCATCGTCATCATCATCACTGACAACTCTCCCATCTTGGGGAGGGCAATCTCCATCAACATCTTCAACAACACCTTCTCCTCTTAAACCCTAGTTCATCTCTTGTGTTCAATCTTTGTACCGAAACCTTAGATTGGTGCTTGTGGGTGACTAGTAGTGTTGATTACATCTTGTAGTTGATTACTATATGATTTATTTGGTGGAATATTATATGTTCATATCCAATATGCTATTTAATACCCCTCTGATCTTGAGCATGATTATCATTTGTGAGTAGTTACTTTTGTTCTTGAGGTCACGGGAGAAATCATGTTGCAAGTAATCATGGGAACTTCATATGTGTTCGATATTTTGATAGTATACATGAACTGCACCATATTTTGGTCCTAAGGGATTGCATTGTGGAGTAGTTATTAGATGATGGGTTGCAAGAGTGACAAAATCTTAAACCCTAGTTTATGCGCTAATCCGCAAGGGACCGATTGGATCCAAAAGTTTAATGATACGGTTAGAAATTATTCTTAATACTTTTCTCGTAGTTGGGGATTCTTGCGAGGGGGCTAATCGTAAGTAGGAGGTTTGTTCAAGTAAGAACAACACCTAAGCACCGGTCCACCCACATATCAAATTATCAAAGTAGCGAACACGAATCGAACCAACATGGTGAAAGTGACTAGATGAAATTCCCGTGTACCCTCAAGAATGCTTTGCTTATTATAAGAGACTGTTTTGGCATGTCCTTTGCCTCAAAAGGATTGGGCTACCATGCTGCACTTTCGTTACACATTATTTTTACTTGCTCGTTACAAATTATCTTGCTATCAAACTACTCGGTTACTTACAATTTTAGCACTTGCAGACATTACCTTGCTGAAAACCAGTTGTCATTTCCTTCTGCTCCTCATTGGGTTCGACAGTCTTATTGAAAAGGCTACAATTGATCCCATATACTTATGGGTCATCATTTTCTACTAAATTTGGAAAAATTAAATTCATGAGACTCATCACCAAAACTAACACCGACGGTTTGTTTCTCACAATCTATTTTAGCATTAATGGTGTTCAAGAAAGGTTTACTGTTAGGACCCCTATCCTAAGTCACACCGATCTAGCATGTAACACATCATATCACTTTTCGGCCTCACGCACGGTATTCCAATGGGTGCCACCTTACCTGGCCCAGGACCGTTTGCACCTTTTGGCTGACGTATATGATAGTGTCTCTAGCATCCATATGACAGAGAACCCAGGCCGACATGACTAGTCGTGAATCCAAAGTGGCACTAACTTACAGGGACATGCATACATGACCCAGCAACGAACGTGTCGGTCATCAACGAGTGAATCAGTGCTGTAGCAAGCTAACAGGACACTGGTAGACACCGCGTGACATTTCCTCGTAGGGACAGACACAGGAACGAAGGACACATGCCAGCCAGCCTAAGTGTTCTAGAGCAGTAGCAAGCTACCATGGCTCAGTGGAAGCATGATGAGACATTTCCCCATAAGAGAGACTACCAAGATTAAACAACTAGTGTAACACCCCGTATGTAACCTCCCATATTTGTATTCCAACTCATGCCATTTCTGGCACTAAGTTATGATATTTCCTCGTTGTCGGGTTTTTGTCTTCGTGTGCTTTTGTCTTTGTCATGCATCTCCTGTCATGTCATCATGTGCATCACATTTTCATACGTGTTCGTCCCATGCATCTGAGTATTTTCCCCGTTGTCCGTTTTGCATTCCGGCGCTCCTATGTCCTCCGGTGTCCCTTTCTACCTCTTTTTGTGTGCGGGTGTTAAACGTTTTCGGATTGGACTGAGACTTGCCAAGCAGCCTTGGTTTACTACCGGTAGACCGCCTGTCAAGTTTCGTGCCATCTGGACTTCGTTTGATACTCCAACGGTTAACCGAGGAGCCGAGAAGACCTCGTGTGTGTTGCAGCCCAACACCTCTCCAAAGTGGCCCAAAACCCACCTAAACCTCCTGCATCATCTAGGTCGTTCGATTACGATCGCGTGGGCGAAAACCGTGCTCAATTTGGAGCCTCCTGGCTCCTCCTACCTATATAAAGGCCACTCCCCCGAAAATCCCGGGTCAATCCTACCCTAACCCTAGCCCCCCGCTCCTCCGCGCGGCCGGACACGTCCGTCCGCGCCGGACACTACCGCCGCCGCCAACCGCCGGGTGCCACGTGGCAGCGCCACCGCCCCCACGCCACTCGCCCGCCGAAGCCCAGGTCGGGCCCTCTTCGCCGCCCGACTGGGCCGCGCCCCGCGCCCCGCCGCGTGGGTGCCCCGCCGCCCGCTTCCTCCTCCGCTCCGGCGAGCACCGCCCAGCGGCGCCGCGCGCCATCACCGACCTCGCCGCTCCGGCGACCTCCGCCCGCGCCGCCCTGCCGCGTCGCCGCCACCTCGCCGCCCCTCGCCGCGTCGCGCCAACACCGACGAGCTCCGGCCGACGAGCCTCTCCTCTCCGACAAGTCCCCGCTGCCTCCGTTCGCTGTTCCGGCGAGTACTCCCGCGAGCGCCTCGAAGTACGTGCCCCGGCCGATCCAGATCTGAGATTCGGTTGACTTTTGCCCTAATCCCCGTTATTTTGGCATACTTCATCGCATCATAACTCGGCATCCGTCGCTCCATTTTGGGCGTGTAGCATATCAAATTGTTCGTCTCGACGAGTACTTCATTTCTTTCCATTGCACCATGTTCATTTGAGCTCATCTTGATGCCCTAAATGCTGTTGCAAGAGTGCTAGTTTATATTAGTTTCAGATTCATATCAGTAAATGCACATTTGTCATTTTTGCCATGATTGATGTGTGCCTCCTATGAACTTGAGCCCTAAATGTGTTTTGAATTATGCCATGCCATCTTTACAGGGGTGTATGCCATGTATTTTTGTGATCTCTGTGGTGACTAGCACAAGCATGCAAAGTAGCTCTCGTGATGTTGCTTATTTCAGGGACTTAGAAATCTTCTAAGTCTTTGTCCTGTTAATATTTTTATGCCATGTATCCATGTTGCTACCGAGTGATCCATGCCTTTTTGAGCATGATTAGTAAGGATGTTTTGTAGATATGGTTGTGCTCTATCCATCCATGTCTTTTCTTGCAATTATGGAGCACCCTAGCTTGACTCAATCGAGCTCTACTTTTGCTATAAAATGTTTCTGGCAGAATGTTTACTTGTTAAGCATTTTTGCCGAGCTTGTTATAGTTGATCCATGCATGCTATGATGTTGTTTTTGCCATGTTTAGCTTCTATGCCATGTCTACTTTCTGGGTGTATGCTTAGTTTGTTATGCAATGCCTTGTGGTGAGTGCATCGAGCTCATAAACATGCCTACTCAATATCTGTTTTGCCATGTTCCAGTTTTCTTCTAAGTCTGAATCTGTTAATGATAATTGCTATGTTCACATGGTTGCCATTGTATTTTCTGATCCCTTTTGGCTTATGGTCAGTAAGGGACTTCTGGTGTATGCTTTGAGTAGCTTCATGCCATGCCTTGCTTTGCCATGATATGTTCCTTTAGGATGTAGTTTTCATGCTCTAAACATTGCTTCCTGATGTTAAATTCCTGACTTGATGTTATTTTCACTAAGTCTGTAACCTGATATCTTTTGCACTATTGCCATGCTTGTTTGAACCTGCTATTGAGTGAATTAGCGGTAGCTCAGTGTTCATCTTTTGTTAAGCATCTTGAGTGGATCACTGCCATGTCTTTTGTTGCTATGTTAGAGTGCAGTAGCTTAATTTTCTTGATGCATTTAGATGGCCTCGTGTTGTTAATCGCAGATCGATGCCATATTTGCTTTGCTTGTCATTTGCAAACCGTGCATCCGATTCCGGTGATCTTTATATCGATTTCGACCGAAATCAACTCATCTTTCCAGTGGCACTATTGGTTTTCCAAGTTGAGGCCAGGTTCAATCTTTCCTTTCCGAAGCATGCATATGCATCGCATATCACATCCCGCATATCATGCCATGTTTTGCATCATGTTGCTTATGCATTGCACGTGGTTGATTGTGTCTCCCTTTGCTTGTGTTCTTGCTTTGGGTAGAGCCGGGAGACGAGTACGTGATCGAGGAGCCCGTTGAGTACGTTTACGAGGATCAAGCTAACGTCAACTCGGAGAACTTTGTAGGCAAGATGACCATACCCTCGAAATCACTTCTATCTTTGCTTGCTAGATGCTCGCTCTTTTGCTATGCCTATGCTACGATACCTACCACTTGTTTATCACGCCTCCCATATTGCCATGTCAAACCTCTAACCCACCTTGTCCTAGCAAACCGTTGTTTGGCTATATTACCGCTTTGCTCAGCCCCTCTTATAGCGTTGCTAGTTGCAGGTGAAGATTGGAGTTGTTCCCCGTTGGGACATGTTTATTGTTGGGATATCATTATTATATCTTGTCTATTTTAATGCACCTATATACTTGGTAAAGGGTGGAAGGCTCGGCCTTATGCCTGGTGTTTTGTTCCACTCTTACCGCCCTAGTTTCCGTCATACCAATGTTATGTTCCTTGATTTTTGCGTTCCTTACACGGTTGGGTTATAATGGGAACCCCTTGACAGTTCACCTTGAATAAAACTCCTCCTGCATGGCCCAACCTTGGTTTTACCATTCGCCACCTAGCCTTTTTCCCTTGTGTTTCGCGGACTCAAGGGTCATCTTTATTTTAAAGCCCCGCGCCAATGCTCCTCTGAGTGTTCGTCCAACCCAGAGCACCGTGCGGGGCCATCCCTTGGAAACTTGGGTTACGTTGGCTCCCGTACGCTTAGCTTATCTGGTGTGCCCTGAGAACGAGATATGTGCAGCTCCTATCGGTATTTGTCGGCACAGCGGGTGGTCTTGCTGGACTTGTTTTACCATTGTCGAGATGTCTTGTAACCGGGACTCCAAGTCTGATCAGATTGTCTTCGGAGAAGGAATATCCTACGTTGACCGTGAGAGCTTGTGATGGGCTAAGTTGGGACTCCCCTGCAGGGATTTGATCTTTCGAAAGCCGTGCCCGTAGTTATGGGCAGATGGGAATTTGTTAATGTCCGGTTGTAGAAAACCTGAAACTTAACTTAATTAAAATGAATTAACAGAGTGTGTGGCCGTGATGGTCTCTTTTCGGTGGAGTCCGGGAAGAGAACACGGTCTCGAGTTATGCTTGAACGTAGGCTGTTCTAGGATCACTTCTTGATCATAGTTCATCGATTGTGCCTTTGCCTTCTCTTCTTGCTCTCATTTGCGTATGTTAGCCACCATATATGCTAGTGCTTGCTGCAGCTCCACCTCATACCTTTTACCCTACCTATAAGCTTAAATAGTCTTGATCGCGAGTGTGTGAGATTGTTGAGTCCCCGTGACTCACAGATTTCTTCCAAAACCAGGTGCAGGGACCGATGATACCGCTCCAGGAGATTCGACTGAGCTCAAGTGGGAGTTTGATGAGGACTCAGGACGATACTACGTTTCCTTTCCAGACGATCAGTAGTGGAGCCCAGTTGGGTCGATCGGGGACTTTTTTGCATTTGGGGTTGATATTTATTTTGGTTCCATGGTCGGACCTTGATTGTATCTAGATGAATGTAATGATATTTATGCTACTATGTGACTTGGCGAGTGTAAGCCCACTTGCAACATTGCTTACAATGCGGTTATGCCTCTAAGTCGTGCTTCGACACATGGGAGATATAGCCGCATCGTGGGCGTTACAAGTTGGTAATCAGAGCCTTCCCCGACTTAGGAGCCCCTTGCTTGATCGAATCGTTGGTGTTGTTGAGTCTAGAAAAAATGTTTTGAGTCATTTAGGATTATATATATATATATATATCGAAGAGTAGGATTCTTTTTACTCCTCAGTCCCTTCGTTGCTCTGGTGAGGCATCCTGACATAGAGTTTTGACTCTTCTCTTCTCAAATTTCACAAAAAAAATTTAGGATCACGCGGGTATCTTGGAATCGTTACGATGGATTTGTGACGAGAACAATGTTCTTGGCGCCTCCTGACATTTAGGGGTTGTGGCAATGTCCCGGGGAGTTGAGCTCCGAGGTGTTGTCGTCACAATTTTATCGTTGAAATTCTGGAATACCTGAGTTTTGCCGACATCGAAAATCTCTTTTATGCAGTTGTTGGTGAGATAACCTCGACGCCACCCAGTACTGGGGCGGGAGTTCGGGAGTATTGCCATAACTCGTATAACGGATGCTTTTCAAAGGTTGAGGTAAATGATTTCCGAAGGTTTCTTGGTTATGTGTTGAAGGATGGATACAACTGGATGTAGGATTTGCTAGCTTTGGGTGAGATATTATGCTTCCCCTGTATCCCCAACACCTGATTGCATAACCGGAAAAGTTTGGGAGTTTCATAGGTGGGAATTCAAGTAGCTCTAGTATTTCTTTCGCGGATATTTCATTTGTGATTGGGTAATCCTCACCAAGTATTTGTTCTTGTCCGTACCTTGTTGTTTTATTCTTCTACCTCTATCTAAGTGGCTTCTCAATTTATGGAAGTGTGACCATTTCAATTGGAATTCATTCGTTCATTTTGTTCGAATGTTAAGACTATATGTTGCAATTTCGATCCATTTGATTCAGCTTGAATATATGTCTGTCAAGATTCTAACGGATGTCACCCTCTTCAGGATGGCTCCTCCAACGTGTCAGAATCCTGTACCGCCGCCACCACCTCCACCTCTGAAGACATGGAAGCTGTGATGGCCACTACCAATGCCAACACGCAGCTGATCTTGCAACTCTTGCAAGAGCGCAACCAAGGGAACCAAGGCCATGGCAACAATCATAATCAGTTTGCTACACTCAACTAGTTCCTTGCAAACCAGCCAAAGACCTTCAGCAACTGTGTCGAGGCAATAGACGCTGATGATTGGCTCGTGGATATCTGCAAGCATTTCGAGTGCAGCAACGTCAGGCCTGAGGAGTTTGTCAAGTTTGCCTCGTTCCAACTCAAAGACCAAGCTGCAGAGTGGTATCAGCAATACAAAGATTCCAGAGGAGGTCGTATGATTACCTGGGATGAATTCCGTCAAGACTTCAAAGCTCACCACATTCCTCAGAGTGTTGTTGAGAGAAAGTGTGAGGAGTTCCGCAATCTGAAGCAAGGCGGCTTGTCTGTTTACCAGTATAACATCATGTTCCAGAAGCTCGCTCGTTTCGCTAAGAAAGACGTCCCCGACGAGAAGAGCATGATTTATAAGTTCAGAGGTGGCCTCAGAGAAGATCTTCAACTAGCTCTTGTGCTCTTTGAACCGCAGAAGTACGATGAGTTCTACAATATGGCACTGAAACAAGAGACTGCTCAACTCAAGTGAAATGCTTCCAAGAAACAAGAGACTACCTTTGCCTGACACATCTGAAGATAGTATAGTTCTTCATCGGTGTCATCGATCTCATCGTCGGAACCACGTCTACTGAGAGGGGACAAACACCGGCAAACAAGAGAGTACACAATCAATGCAATGCAACAATATGATGCATGAATGTGACATGGCAATATGTTGTGATTTGAGCTAATGCATCTAGCAACAATTTAAATGAAGTCCATATGAATCAAGGGTTCATATGCAAACTCCATATAAAGCATTAAAAATGCCATTATCATGTTTTGATTTAAACAGCAAGGTTAAGTTGCTTTATCAAGCATGAAACAAGTACCTGTGGTTAGATTGGATTTTTTTTGATCATTTTCCGTATATAATTTATTTCATTCTGAGTTATAGATTATTTTCTATGATTTTCTGAAGTTTATAACATTTTATGGAATTTCCTGGTTATTTAAAATAAGCTAAATCCAGAAAATGCTTTATTGCATCATCACTACGTCACTATGACGTCAGCAAGTCAACAGGGGCGGTCCAGGTCAAACCTGACCAATGGGTCCCACTGTCCAGTCTCATAGTGCAGGCTAGGGTCACAAACATGTGGGTCCGGTCAACGGCCACGTCAGCACGGTCAACTCTGGTGCGTGGGTCCCATTGGGTTATAAACTAACTAAACATATATAGAACCAGGTTAATTAGGGCTTGGGTCCCACTAGTCAGTGGCTCTAGGGGTGATTAGTGGTGTGATTAGTGGCTAATAAGACGGACACGTCACCATCTCCGGCGTCGTAACGCCGGCAACCAAATCCGCGGCGGGTGTGCACCGAAGTGGCTCGGGTTTCACCTACAGGAGGCCGTTTGGGCCGCGAGCGGTCCCGTTGGAAAGCTGGCACTCGGCCACATCCAACAAAGGTGGAGGGAGGCCCTGGGGTTGCTGGAGTTGGGCTCGGCAATGAGGTCAAGTGGCGGTGGGGCTCGGGTTCCATGGGCGCAGGGCTGCAGCTCGAGGGCGAGTGAACGGAGGTGCTAGGCAGCACCTAATGATCATCAGGAGGACGCCGGAGCATCTAGTAGGAGCGGAGGGGCTCGGGGCACGGAGCTCACCGGCCATGGCGAACGGCGGCTTCGGGTGCTCGCGGGGCAACGGCTACGATGCAGGATAGAGCACGAGGGAGTAGGGGAAAAATATTAGAGCTCACAGTGCGTCGAATGGAGAGCGTAGCGGGCTCGGGGACGCTTTAGAGACAGCGAATCGTTGGCGGCGATCCACAGGAAGAAGGTTGAAGACGATGGCCTAGGCGAGGCTGCATTGCGTCTGGCGTCACGTGGCTTGGTCGAGAGGAAGAGGGCGTCGCGGTGGACCCTCTGGGCTGTACTGGGAGGGGTAGGGTGGCCGGTGGACATGCGGACGGTGGACGGCGGCGATGAGCTCTGCTCGGGTGCATGCGGGAAGAGAGCAGAGGAGGGGGAGGAGCGCGGGGAGAGTGAGAGGCCCGGGGGACGAGCGTGTCGACGTCCCAAGAGGCTAGAGCATTGAGGAGATGAGGGGCACGCAGGCAGGTGGTGTGGCACCCTCGTGCGTGCCGTGCCCTCCCTCGCCTCTGCCTTCTGGCAGATGCTGGGGATGACAGGCACGGGCCAGCAGTGATAGGCCACCAGTTGGGCCGCCAGGTAAGTCCTCTGTCTCTTCTATTTCTGTTTTTTTCTATTTCTGTAATTTATTTCGATTTAGTAATAAAAATACTAAACCATTTTTAAAACTCCTGAAAATATTTGTGGGCACTGTTGAAATTATTCCCAACAGCCCTCAACTAATTTCAGAATTATTAGAGCATTTAAAATATTTATAGGATTTAAATGTCGCAATTCAAATACAATATGAGTTAATTCAAAAATCCAGAATGTCCTAGAAATATATTTATCATTTTTGGAAGAGCTTCTCACCTTCATCAAAAATCATGAACTTTTCTGGAGGCACTTTGGGTTCATTGAAAATATTTGAATTTCAGCCAAGTTGAGATTCATCTGGTGCTAGGGTTGAACATCCCCATTTTAGCTTTAAATAAAATTTAAACATGATGCATCAGACAAGTGCTAGCCTAGTGCAAGGTAAAGCTAGGAGTGTGACATCTACCAAAGATAATGGGACAAAAGTCATCTTGTGGGAAACCAAGAACAAGAAAATCAGTAGGATATTTTATTATCCCACACAAGACTTCAACATCTATAACAATCCTAAGTGGTGTGATGGTGTCTCTGTTAGCAAGTTTGATAGTAACATCTATGTCTTTTATTTCAGCGGGTGCTATATCATTCATAATTTCTTGATATAAGGTAAAAGGAATAGCACTCACGCTAGCACCTAAGTCACATAAACCATGATAACAGTGATCTCCTATTTTGACAGAGACAACAGGCATGCCAACAACAGGTCTATGTTTATCTTTCTCATCGAGTTTAGCAATTCTAGTAGCTTTATCATAGAAGTAAGTACACATGCCCATCTATGTGCTCTCATACAACTCTTATTGATCATAGTTGAAACCTTATCATGTTCCTTCATCCTGATAGGGAAAGGTGATTTTTCAATATAAGTAGTAGGAACAACTGGATTAACATTATAAAAAATAGTTTCAACTTTAGCTATCATCGGTTCCTGAATTTCTTATTTAATAGGTGGATGGTATTTAAACCACTTCTCCTTACGGAGATCAACATGAGCAGCAAATGATTCACAAAAAGAGGCTACTATCTCAGAGTCAAGTCCATAATTAGTGCTAAACTGTTGAAAAGAATCAGTATTCATAAAAGATTTAATACAATCGAACATAAGCTTAATACCCGACTCTTTACCTTTGTTGACTTCCCAATCTACAGAGTTGTGTTTAATTCTTTCTGAAAGATCCCACCTGAATTCAATAGTGTTCTTCATAAAGGAACCAGTACAAGAAGTATCAAGTATGGATTGATCATCATGAGAAAGCCGAGCTTAAAAATTCTAAATGATAATTTCTCTTGACAGCTCATGATGGCATGAATATAACATTGACTTAAGCCTCCCCCAAGCTAGAGCGATACTTTCTCCTTCACGTGGCCAAAATTTATATATATATATATATATATATATATATATATATATATATATATAATTCCGATCACGAGGAACTAGATGTAATGCCCCGTATGTAACTTGCCATATTTGTACTCCGACTCTTGCCATTTTTGGCTCTAAGTTATGAGATTCGTGGTTTGGTTCTTGAATCTGTTTTGCATTTTGTCCTTGTCATGCATTTCATATCATGTCATCATGTGCATCACATTTGCATATGTGTTCGTCTCATGCATCCGAGCATTTTCCCCGTTGTCCGTTTTGCAATCCGGACCTCCTATGTCCTCCGGAGCCCCCTTTGGCCTCTTTTCAGGAGCGGGTGTTAAACTTTCTCGGAATGGACTATTCTGTTACTAGTAACAGAATATTATTTTGTTACCCCTCGCCCCTATATATAGCGCGCGACACAGCTACAGCTTCCCGAATCCAGCCCACCAGCTCGATCCCGCACAACACACTAACCCCCCTCCCCCAAAACCACCCACTTCCCGATCACATCTCGTCGCTGCCCCATGCCCCGCCACCGTGCGCCACCACCTCTTGCCCCACCGCCACAAGCCACCCCCCCCCTTCAGGTGCCGCCGTGCGCCAGCATCCCTCACCCCACCGCTGCGCGCCACCACCCCTCGCCCCGCGGCCGCGCGCCACCACCCTTCGCCCCGCCGTCGGGAGCCACCACCCCTCGCCCCATCGCCGCACGCCGGTAGCCCCCTCCCCACGGAGAACTACGCCTCAACCACCGGTGACCTCCGCGTGATGATTCTCAGCGGCGAGATCTTTTGCGGGGTAGGAGGCAGAGGACGCAACGGTCACGTCCGCGCTAGGGATCCAAAGGACACGCACGACACGCGACGCAAGATGGTGTTAATGGGTGGTGGTACGCCTGTGCGCCGCCCTATCCATGGCTGACCGCCGATCGAAGCTGCCCACTGCTTCCTCCCATGTGGCCTTCTTCCTCTATCCACTACTGGCTTGTCGGCAGTTCTTCTTCGCCAACACCTGAAGGTCGTGTTTCGTCATCTCATCCCCACATCTTCGTATGTTCAATTGCTGCTTGCTTGACAGTTCATACACAAAAATTTGAGTGGGGGTCTCTAGATATTCTCCTGATATATGTCTAAACAGGACCAAAATTTACATGTTTTATGCTTGTATGCATGTGGTTGAACTATTTAGCTTTTGAGCGAAGTTCAAACTTTATATGTTTCAAGGTTCAGTTAAATTAATTTTCATAGCTATGTGGTTGAGCCAATTTTCTCGGCTACTGAAACCGGTCATTTGATAGGGAATTCAAAAGAAACAGCATATATGAGCATACGTGAAGCTCAAAAGTTCTGGTTTCACAGAAGTAGACATCCTGCAGTTTCTGGGAATTAGTAGTTCACCTTTGCTAAGTGTAGCAAGTTCTCTAGTTGCAAAAAACAATTCACTTTGCAAAAACTCTGAAGGTCAACTATTTCTTTTGTTTGTTGTAGATGGAGATGTGTGTATGTACACATGTGTTCTGGAGACAGGAGAACTTATCTGGTGGTGTGTGCGGCTGCTGCATCCTCTTCCGGCCGCTCTAATTCACACCCTCAGTACAACTTCTTTATGTCCTCGTGTTCACAAATGTTTTAGTACTTTTTTCCAGAAAAATCTTGTAGTACTATGTAAAGCAAGCGTGTCGAACACATAGTTTAGGTGTCGCAGTAGTACTCACTGTTGATGGTGGACTTCTTTTGTGCCGCTATTACTTTGCCACCTAGGGTAGTACTGCTACTACTTATCATGTTGATAAAACCTCACGAATAGTACATCTATTTGATTAACGATTCTGTAGGGAGAAAAAGTTTACCAATATACAATCTCTAAGCTCAATATACCAAACTTTTTGTTTAGTAGTTGGTACTGTTCAAGTTTATATCTAAGTTCAAAAATTTTAGCACATACCCAGTTCCATATGTGTTATATAAGAACAAACACTGTGTGTGTTGTGATTCATATATATATATATAATTAAGTATCTTTGCCACAACTATTGGTTTCGATGTGTCAAAAGATTAGCACTTTCTGCTAATGATGGACATGTGGACTATATATTACAATATGAACAACGAATTCATATATATAATTAAGTATCTTCGCCACAACCATGGACATGTGGACTATAAACAATTGATATAGTTCACCTTCAATAACTTTGTAAGTACAGAGATATCACCCAGATGTAATATGTGACTATTTATTGCAATATGAGGAATGGGTGTGTATATTGTAGTCTCTACATTCACAGTTGAGATGTGTTCAGTCCAACCCCATGGCATTAGGGAGGTCGAGTTCGTCGCGAGTAGCAGTACATGGTTGTTGACTTACTCCAGCAGCCAGCCTAGCCTTCCCTCCCACTCATCAGTCCAACTTCTTGCTCCGACGCCTGTCACTCAAAGAGCCGCATGCAGGCCACCCGTGTTTCACCTCCTGATCCAGCTCAACTTTCTCCCTTCTTCAACATTTTTGGTATGAATTTGATGAATCTTCTTGATACTCTGTCTTTACTCATTTAGAGCTAGTTTTGTTCCTGCATATATGTATCACTTAGTTTTTAGATGGCTTAATTTAGAGGGCTTCCAACTCTGAAACTTGCCATGCATATTTGGGGATGGAATGTAAAATGGATGATCCTGTGATGGATTGATGTGTAGGTTCTTTGTGTACTTAATTTTGACAGAATTATTGTAGTACTCTGTAGTGGTATTAAATTGGGAACCTATGGTGCTTCAGTTAGAAGATCGTTGATGCTAGCTTCTTCTAGTTTGTCTGCTATTTCAAATTTTGTTTTAACCTACATCTTTTTTTTGTTTACAGATTGTCGCATGATACTTGTATTGGGTGCTAGAGTTCATGTATTACTGCCAGGTAAGTTCAAAAAATAAACCGTAGCTAGTTCAAATATAAACTCCTGTGAGGATTTTGGTCAATCTTCCAGTGTGGTTCACCCTTGAAGGCGTGATGCAGGAATTCAGTACTATTTCTTATAGCATTTTTATTTGTCACCAAGAAAAAGTCAAGATCTTCGCACAACAGAAATCTAGTTGTTTGGAATCGCGAGAACCGTAAGTTCAAAGAATTGAAAAACATTTAAATAAATTCCTCCTATAGTATATTATTACCTCTGTTTGCAAATTGTTGATGTGGTTTTAGTTCAGTACATTATAACTAAAATTCTTTTCAGAAACTCAATTCTCATGTGTATATGTTGTGGATTGTTCAAGTTCTTCCATTCGCTCTATTCTATGGTTGGCTCACTAGTCTGCAACTCTACAATTAATTTTTTTGCCCATTGTCGTGCCTTCTAGGTGTTTGTTTAAAATGCATAAGCGGTTTGTTATGAGTCCATGGCTGTCATGCAGCCTGGGATTGGGATATACAAGATGGATGCTACTACTATTGCTAGCTTTGGAGTTCACATGCTACAACACATGGATCCATGGACAAAGAGTTAATATGAGAGTGAGATGGGTTTGTTTTAGTTTGAACATTTGCTACCCTAGTCATTTGTTTGTTGCTAAAATGTCGGAGTCATACTTCACATTCTTGCATGAATTTGTTCTATACCATCGTCTTTATTGCTAAATGTCAATCACTTTTTTTGCCGTCAGGTGTTTGCTTAAATGCCTAAACAAAGATCTATTTTAGTTCAGTTCAAATTCTAGTTTTAGTTCAGTGTAAATCTTATTTTAAGTTCAGTACAATTTCTTATTTTATTGTGAGCAATCCTTCAAATGTCTTGCCTTATATTACTGCTATGTCAGTACATAGAACAAAAAAAATTACATCAAATTGACAATGTTTAATCTCTTCTATGTTAGTATAGGCTACATGTATACAACATTTAATCTGTAGTAGTAGTAGTAGTAGCAGTCTTGCTATGTAAGGGAGCAGCCGAACTCCAGTAATTTGTGAGAATATCACTTTGGATACATGAGTGCATGATTAATACATTATTGATTATTGCAGGTAGATCAGACCTTAGAAGCCACTTGCAGCCGCACTTGCCGGCACCCACGACGTGCCACCCCACCGGCCCCCAAGGCGCGCCGTCCCATGGTCCGCTGGGCGCGGCGTCCTCCCGAGCTCCACCTTGCGCAGCTGCTCCTGCTCTGCCTTCCAGGTGGCCAATGTGTCTGCCTCTGTGCGTCGCGTGGATGAGCGTGTTATGGAACGGAATGACCTACCCAATCTGAATAGTAGGGAAGGTGCATCATGTACACTATGGTGCATCAAGTTTCGCATCAATCTGAATAGCAGGGAGCGTGTTATGTCATTCATGTATGAAAATGTGCGGTCTATGCGGTGTATATGTCATTCTTGTACATGTATTATATATGGAAAGTTTTCTGTCTGATGATATAACTGCTACTTCTTGAAACAATATATACATGATAGTTTGATGTGCGTGCAAGAATGAACAAAATGGTTTGAATTAAAAACATTGATTAGTACAAATTAAAAACAATGATCAGTTTGAAATAAAAGAAATGGTCAATTTGAATTAAAAACCATGATTAGTTTGAATTAAAAAATGAATTATCATTTTAAATTAGCGGGAATAATCAGTTCAAATAAAAAACAATGACCAGTTCGAATTAAAAAACATTTTGAATTAAAAACAATGATATATTCAAATTAAAAACAAGAAAAATCGGTTTCAAAAAATAGAAACATAGAAGTCTGAATTAAAAAAATGACCAGTTCTGTGTTTTGAAACGATTTTAATGCAAAATGCCAGTGAGTTCAAAATAAAAAAAGATTCCATTTGAAGCGTTTGAAAAGTTTGGAAAAAGATTTTTGCTCAATTCCAGCAAATGTTCAAACTCTTTAGGTGGACGAGTTCGAAGGTTCAGAAAAAATGGTGTTAAAAAATTTAACTTCATGAAAAACTTATTGTTTATTAAAAATGTTGCCCTCTCACACACCTACCCCATGGCCACAGCCACACAAAAAAGTTGAAAATTACGGAAAGAAATTATAACACTTTTTTTCTATTTAGAACAATGTGCTGCCAGATTATATTTGAAAAAAAAAACAAAAAAAAGGGATAGATTTTTTTGGGGGGGATAAAAAAGGGATAAATAACATGCACTGTACGACTTGAGCTTCACTAATTAGAAAAGGCCCAAACTGCCAGAAAAACTATAATAAAGAAAGCAACATGGTCAGTTCCTTGGCGCAGCCTTCCTGTGTCCAAATTTGCAGTCTAACCAGATTTACAGAAAACTGTATCTATTCACTTACAGGTGACGTTCACTTCTAATGAAAGCTAAAGTTCGACTGGTTCTGTCTCTTCAAAAATCACAAGTGACCACGTACACGATGATTGATTCTGTTTGTTCCAGCCGTGAAATAGCTCAGAACATTGCACATGGACATTATAGATTGAAAGTGCAACTATCCCTAAGTGGTTTTGGTAATTCATAACAACATATAGCTCATTGAGCTAATGCTATTCCAAGATGACTATTTCAGGAAAGCTCAATGCTTGGCATGGCATGGATGTGAAAGTGGAACCCTCAAAATGCTAAGGACAAAAGATTGGCTCAAGCTCAAAAGCTCAAGACTCTTCATTTTATATTTTAGTGATCCAAGATCACATTGAGTCTTTAGGAAAAGCCAATACTATCAAGGAGGGATGAGGTGTTGCTTAATGAGCCTCTTGCTTCATGTGCTTAGTGATATGCTCCAAAACCCTCAACTACTTTCCCATATCCACATATGACCTAAACCCTAAGCCAAACTCGGTCCTACCGATTCTTTCTATCCGGCGCCACCGAGTTTCACTTGTCATAAGCCACTGCCAAACCCTAGCAATTCGGTTCTACCGATAGGGATCTCGGTCTCACCGAGATGGGATTGCAAACTCTCTGTTTCCCTTTCGTAACTTTTCGGTCTCACCGAAAGAGCGAAATCGGTCCCACCGAGATTGCAATGTAAACTCTCTGTTTCCCTTTTGTAACTTTTCGGTCTCACCGAAAGAGCAAATCGGTCCCACCGAGTTTACCTGACCAACTCTCTGGTTAGCTTATTACCAAACTCAGTCTCACCGAGATTACGTTATGCCCAAACCCTAACCATATCGGTCCTACCGAGTTGCATGTCAGTCCCACTGAAAATCTCTAACGGTCACTAGGTTTACCTTTTCGGTCCGACCGAGTTTGTTGATTCGGTCCCACCGAGATTGGAAAACTGTGTGTAACGGTTGGATTTTGTGTGGAGGCTATATATACCCCTCCACCTCCTCTTCATTCGTGGAGAGAGCCATCAGAACACATACACAATTCCAACTCATATGTTCTGAGAGAGAACCACCTACTCATGTGTTGAGACCAAGATATTCCATTCCTACCATATGAATCTTGATCTCTAGCCTTCCCCAAGTTGCTTTCCACTCAAATCTTCTTTCCACAAAATCCAAATCCTATGAGAGAGAGTTGAGTGTTGGGGAGACTATCATTTGAAGCACAAGAGCAAGGAGTTCATCATCAACACACCATTTGTTACTTCTTGGAGAGTGGTGTCTCCTAGATTGGCTAGGTGTCACTTGGGAGCCTCCGACAAGATTGTGGAGTTGAACCAAGGAGTTTGTAAGGGCAAGGAGATCGCCTACTTCGTGAAGATCTACCGCTAGTGAGGCAAGTCCTTCGTGGGCGATGGCCATGGTGGGATAGACAAGGTTGCTACTTCGTGGACCCTTCGTGGGTGGAGCCCTCCGTGGACTCGCGCGACCGTTACCCTTCGTGGGTTGAAGTCTCCATCAACGTGGATGTAGGATAGCACCACCTATCCGAACCACGGGAAAAACATCCGTGTCTCCAATTGCGTTTGAATTCTCCAAACCCTTCCCTTTACATTCTTGCAAGTTGCATGCTTTACTTTCCGCTGCCAATATACTCTTTGCATGCTTGCTTGAATTGTGTGATGATTGCTTGACTTGTCCTACAATAGCTAAAATCTGCCAAGAACTAAAATTGGGAAAAGGTTAAGTTTTTATTTGGTCAAGTAGTCTAATCACCCCCCCTCTAGACATACTTTCGATCCTACAAGTGGTATCAGAGCTTTGGTCTCCATTTGCTTTGATCTCCATAGCTTTTGGTGGTCATAGCCTTGGTTTCACAACCTAGGAGAGTATGGCGTCTAGCGAGGGAAATTATCACCGTAGAGGTCCTTACTTTGATGGTACTAATTTTGCTAGTTGGAAGCATAAAATGAAAATGCATATTCTTGGACATAACCCCGCCGTTTGGGCTATTGTGTGTGTTGGTTTGCAAGGTGACTTCTTTGATGGGAAAGAACCAAACCGTGAAGCTACCGCGGATGAGTTGAAGATGTTGCAATACAATGCTCAAGCTTGTGATATTCTCTTCAACGGATTGTGCCCCGAAGAATTCAACAAAATCAGCCGTCTTGAGAATGCAAAGGAAATTTGGGACACTTTGATTGATATGCACGAAGGTACCGACTCCGTCAAGGAATCCAAGTTGGATGTGCTTCAAAGTCAACTTGACAAGTTCAAAATGAAGGATGGTGAAGGTGTCGCTGAAATGTACTCTAGGCTTGCTCTCATCACAAATGAGATTGCCGGCTTAGGAAGTGAAGAGATGACCGATAGATTCATCATCAAGAAGATTCTAAGAGCCTTGGATGGAAAATATGATACCGTGTGCACATTGATCCAAATGATGCCCAATTACAAAGATCTCAAGCCAACGGAGGTGATTGGAAGAATTGTTGCTCATGAGATGTCACTTAAGGATAAAGAGGAACTTCACAACAAATCAAGTGGTGCCTACAAAGCCTCATGTGAAGCCCCTACATCATCAAGTGAGAAAAAAAACTTCAATGAAGAATTGAGCTTAATGGTGAATTACTTCAACAAGTTCTACAAGAGTAGAAGCAAAGATAGAAGCTTCAAGTCAAGGTCCTACAATGACAAAAGATCTTCTAGTCGAGAGCGGAACTGCTACAGTTGTGGAAGACCCAGACACTATTCCAATGAGTGTACGGCTCCCTACAAGAGAAGAGAAGATTCTCCAAAAAGAAGAAGCAAAGAATCACCACCAAGAGAGAGAAGGAGTAGAGATGATCCTTATGAACGAAGATACTCATGGAGAAGCAAGGATTCGGAAAGGAAGGAAAAATCATCAAGGAGCTACACAAAACAAAGACATCAAGCTCATGTTGGTGAATGAGTATCCGGCTCTGACTCCGACAGCCACTCCGAGAGAAGTTATCACTCCGACTCCGAAGATACTCAAGATGAAGGTGTTGCCGGTCTAGCACTTGTGTCAACCAACTCCTACGACATATTTGACTCACCAATTGAAGGAATTGGAAGATGCTTCATGGCCAAAGGTCCTAAGGTAACACACCCCGAGTATGTTGATTTCAATAGTGATGAAGATGACTTGTTAGGTGATGATTTGCTTGTTGACAACTCTAGTGATGAATACTATGATGAAACGTCAATTAATCATGCTAATCAAGATAAAACGAATGACAATGATAAGGAGAAGATCGAGGCTCTAACTAAAGAACTAAACACTCTTAATTTAGCTCATGAAACTATCTTTGAAGATCATCGAGAACTTTTAAGAGCTCATGAGAAATTACGCTTTGAAAAGCTCAATCTTGAGCAAGAGCATGAGTTCTTAAAAGCAATCAATGGTGATCTCCGCAAGAAAAGTTCTTCTTACATTGCCAAGCGTTTACTCTTATCCACTTACATGCCTCAAGTCAAGTCTAGTAACAAGAACAAGAAAGATTCTTCCTCTAGCAGTAACAATGATCATGCTAAATCCAATATTGTTGCTTCTAGTAGTTCTCTTGATTCCACTAATGATTCTCTTAGACAAGTTACACTTGAGCAAGAAAATAGCTTATTGAAGGGAATTATAGAGAAAGGAGTGTACAAAAGCCTTGCTGGGAGTAAGCAATTCGAGGAAATTGTGCGCAAGCAAGGAATGCACCGGAAGAATCAAGGTGTTGGTTTTGAACGAAAGGTCAATGCCAATGGAGTTGAGTGGGAAGAAGATCAATACCCCAAGACAAAGTTTGTTCCTCAACAAGAGAAGTATGATACTTCTTTCAAGGGGACACAAGCTCAAGATGATCTTCCACCACAAGACTACAAGCAAAAAGGCAAGGACAAGCTTCAAGAGGAAATTGATGCATTTGAAGAAGCTCCTAAGACCTTAGTCAAGTGGATTCCCAAGACTACTTCAAGTTCCACTTCATCAAGTACGACTACAACTCCAAGGATTCCCATCAAGATGGTGTGGATCCAAAAGAAGAAGAACTAGAGAGTTCTTGAGGGTGACTCCGCCAACATACTTCACTCTTATCATTTTGGCAAGAACAAGTGCAATCAACTTCCACTTCTTGCACTAGTTCAAGGAGTCACAAACCCTCTTGTTGGGAAGACAAGGGACAAGGTAACCTAAAAGTTTTCATGGACATCATCTTGTGTGTGCATCACTCTATGTCTATGGATATCCTTGTTTGTTCCTTGTGGGACTAACCCATGTAGGTATTGAAAGTGCAATTCACTCAAATGGATAGCTCCAAGTGATCTACATCAACATTGAGCATACACATCTTCAACATCTACATGAAGTCATCATCGACAAAACCCGAGGTTAGTTCATCCCTCTAAGGGGGGATATCACATCTAGGGGGAGCTTTACTCTAAGACTTGAGCTAAAGCAACTCTAAAGATGTGAACACAACAATGCTTTATGTAAAAGTGGTAACCCCACTTGAGCTTAAACGATGAGTATGACCTATGATCAAGTGTTCTCACTTGACTCCTAAGTCAATATACTCATATATAGATGACCTTGTCATCGCAAATTGCTTGATAGATGCTAGAATTGGCTGTGCATGCCTTGTCACATGTTTCATTTGCCATCTTATTGTGTGAGCATGCTGGTTGCATATTTTACTCATTCGAGGACATCCAATTGTTGTTTTGATTGTTTGGTTTTATTTCCTTTTTCCAAGTGGATGGACAAGAATGCCTAAGAACCTCCTCTAGCTATCTATGCTTTTCTTGTCTCAAACTCTATTCATGCTACATCAAAAAATTTGATCAAGTCAGATTCGAACCACTCTGTGTGAGGAGCGCTCGGAGTCCCCGATTCGTCGTAGACTTAAACTTCCAAAACCTCTTTATGATTCTCGGTCTGACCGATACCCTACTTTCGGTCCTACCGAGATCATTAAGTTGATCTAGGTTTTCGATCTCGGTGCAACCAATTTGAACCATTCAGTCACACCAAGTTGCAACAACTGTATACAGTTTTGCATCTCGGTGCCACCGAGTTGTTCCACTCGGTCACACCGACAGGGTCGGGCTATATATAGTCACGGGCAAAAATTTGGAAATTTCTCCGAACCCCTTCGCCCGCGCGATAGCCTGCTCTGCCAACTTGGTCTTCGGATCGTCTCCTCGCCGCCAGCCGCCTCCAGTCGCTGGTCTCCGTCGTCGTCAACGGAAATTCAACCCCGTCGTTGCCGCCGTAGCGAGTCTCCACCGAACTAGGGTATGGACTCGATCTTTGTGCTATTCCCCAATCCGATTCTTAGCACATTGTGATCATCATGATTCTTGCCACGTTTGTTAAACTTCTATCCAGTCAATGAACTCGTAGATTAGGTTTAATTCGAAAATTTTAGGGTTAGGTTTCCGCCGAAACCATCTCGGACCCACCGAGTTGAAAAACTCGGTCCCACCGAATTGGCTTATGCCATTGCACAAGTGAGACTCGGTCTGACCGAGAATTACTTATCGGTGTGACCGATTTTGGAACTCTGTGAAACCCTAGCAGTCTCGGTGCCACCGAACTGTGACTCGGTCTGACCGAGTTCACTAGTTTAGGTGCCAAAAACTGCTTCGGTATCACCGAGTTTCGAAATCGGTAGATCCGAGATGCTTTCAGTGGGAAACTAAAACTAAGTTTTTGAATTATTCTTTTGCAAAAATCTCTGCATTTTGTGATGCTTATCCACTCTATCTCATCTATAACCTATTCACAGGGTCAGCAGTCAGAGTTTGCATCATGTCAGACCAAAGTGATAGCCAGAACTTGTTAGAGCAGCAAGTGCAGATGAGTGAGGGCACTAGTCCCTCAAGTTCCACAGATGATGGCAGCAGGAGCACCCCTAGCAATCTGCCTAAAGCTACCACAAGACAGAGAAAGAAGAGAACCTCAGACTCGGAAGATGAGGATTATGTGGCAAAAGAGGAAGCAACTTCCAAGAGAGTTGAGCTAGCACAGGGTATAGAACCAGGGATGGAGATCAAAAGGCCAGCAGGCAGGTAGCCTATGTCAAAGGCCAGAGTTTCAACTGAGAAGCCCACTCCCATTGAGCCAGTTGCTGCTGAAGGCAAGAAGAGGAAAGAAAGGGTGAAGAAAACTGTAGCCAGAGTGCTTGGCAAGGCTTCCATTATGGAAGATGAGGAGGAAGAAGAAGAGGTGGCTGCACCAGCACCTAAGGCACCCAAGCTGATGGGTGATGCCATAAGATCAGGGGTAACTGCTTCCAAGGCCAAGCCAGCTCCAAAGCCAAAGCCAAAGAGGAACACAAGAAGCATCCTAGCTACTGAGAAGAACAAGGCCCCAGTGCCTGAAGGTGCAGAAGAAGAAGAAGAGAATGTTCTTAGAAAGCTCCAGCCCAAGATCCTAGACCACAACGATGCTCATCCTGTGGCTGAGGATATGAAACTCAGGAGAGATTCAGGGCTCCGGAAGTGGAGAGAAGCAGACCCGTATGCTTCAAGGAGAAGGACTGCAGTTGACAACAGGTTTCACACCAAGGAGCAGCAAGACTTTTATGAGACAGTGCTGCTAGACAAGAAGCCAATTGCCTATGATATGAGATGGGTTGATTGGAAATACATCAAGGACAACGAAGAGTACTACCCTGGAGTGCAGGACAGCTTCTAGGCATGTGGAGTAGAGGACTTTGTTGGGCAAAAGCTCACAAAGTGGAACGAGGAACTCATCATGCAGTTCTACTCCACAGCCCATTTCTATCCAGATGGCAGGATTGTATGGATGTCAGAGGGTACGAGGTACCAGTCTACAATTGCTGAATGGGCTCAGCTGATTAATGCCCCAGAAGAGCATGACGATGACTTGGACATTTATGCCAAGAAGAAGATGGACCACAACTCAATGTCAAACATGTACAAGGAGATTCCAAATGAAGCACTTGATATGTTCAAGTTTGGCTCAGTACACTATCTTCTGTCAGGGCTGCCAACCATCAACTGGATTCTTATGCACACCCTATTGCCCAAGTCTGGAGATCACAAGATGATCAGAGGCCATGCGATCAACTTGCTTCATATCTTTGACGTGCCACAGAAATTCAAAGTCATGAGCCTTATGATTGAAACAATCAAGAGGACAGCAGCAGACCAGAAGAGGAGTTGTGGATATGCCCCACAGATTCAGGAGCTCATCAACTCTAAGATGGGCACGGGCATATACTTATTGGACAAGGAACACCTGCCCATCTGTCCAGACTTTAAAGATAATCAAGTGGTCATGACTGAGAATGAGCCATCATCTGCCCAAGCACAAGCCAAGAAGGAGAAGGCGAGGAAGGAGAAAGCTGACAAGATGCCTACTCAAGAGGAGGCATCTGAATATTTCCTGAAAACCAAACAAGAGCAGCTTGGTTACTTGATTGCATCCACCCTGCGGATTGAGCAAGGACTAGCCACCCTAACTCAGAACCAGGCAAGCTTAGAGAGGATCATGGAACAAAAGTTCTATGACTTGGATGTCAAAGTGACAGAGATTCAGACTGCAGTGGAGCAGCTCCAGGATGACATGCAGGAGAGGAGAGGCAAGACTACAACTAATGCCTTTGCCAGAGTGCCACGAGGTCCGAGGTCGTCTGCAGTGCCAATTGCTGACCCCAGAGCCACCACGTCTGCACCAGCTACAGCCTCAGTTCCACCAGCTCCAGCGTCCACTTCAGCCTCGACTCCGACCACGTCTACAGAAGGCTTCATCCTTGGAGTGCTCCGGACTCCACCACCACCTGAAGATCAAGCTTGAGCGTCGATCTAGTGCTATGCATTTTCTAGGAACTTTTTGGTAACTTGTTGCCAAAGGGGGAGAAAATGTATAGATCATAGGCTTCGAGAGAGAGTGTTGCTTTTATTCTCTCTTGTTTTATTTGGTGGTTTTTCGAACTTTGTGTGTTTGATCATAAGCTACACTTAATGTTTGCTTAATATTATCATCTTATCTATCTTATGTGATCATTCACTATTCTTGGTGATGAGTGCATGTATTTCATTCTTATCATTTTAAGCGCTCCAACAAGATGTATGTGACATGGAAGAGTAACCCATGACTCTAACTCTCTGTGCATTTGCAGTCCAAAGCAAATTTTAAATATGCACAAATTTAGGGGGAGCTCTTACTTGTCACATACTTCTCAAAGCGACGATATATTTCATGCTTATTATCATTTGTCGAAGCTTTGATCTATATGTTGTCATCAATTACCAAAAAGGGGGAGATTGAAAGTGCAACTATCCCTAAGTGGTTTGGTAATTCATAACAACATATAGCTCATTGAGCTAATGCTATTCCAAGATGACTATTTCAGGAAAGCTCAATGATTGGCATGGCATGGATGTGAAAGTGGAACCCTCAAAATGCTAAGGACAAAGGATTGGCTCAAGCTCAAAAGCTCAAGACTCTTCATTTTATATTTTAGTGATCCAAGATCACATTGAGTCTTTAGGAAAAGCCAATACTATCAAGGAGGGATGAGGTGTTGCTTAATGATCCTCTTGCTTCATGTGCTTAGTGATATGCTCCAAAACCCTCAACTACTTTCCCATATCCACATATGACCTAAACCCTAAGCCAAACTCGGCCCTACCGATTCTTTCTCTCCGGCGCCACCGAGTTTCACTTGTCATAAGCCACTTCCAAACCCTAGCAATTCGGTTCTACCGATAGGGATCTCGGTCTCACCGAGATGGGATTGCAAACTCTCTGTTTCCCTTTCGTAACTTTTTGGTCTCACCGAAAGAGCGAATCGGTCCCACCGAGATTGCAATGTAAATTCTCTGTTTCCCTTTTGTAACTTTTCGGTCTCACCGAAAGAGCAAATCGGTCCCACCGAGTTTACCTGACCAACTCTCTGGTTAGCTTATTACCAAACTCGGTCTCACCGAACTTGTGTAATCGGTCTCACCAAGATTACGTTATGCCCAAACCCTAACCATATTGGTCCTACCGAGTTGCATGTCAGTCCCACCGAAAATCTCTAACGGTCACTAGGTTTACCTTTTCGGTCCGACCGAGTTTGTTGATTCGGTCCCACCGAGATTGGAAAACTGTGTGTAACGGTTGGATTTTGTGTGGAGGCTATATATACCCCTCCACCTCCTCTTCATTCATGGAGAGAGCCATCAGAACACATACACAATTCCAACTCATATGTTCTGAGAGAGAACCACCTACTCATGTGTTGACACCAAGATATTCCATTCCTACCATATGAATCTTGATCTCTAGCCTTCCCCAAGTTGCTTTCCACTCAAATCTTCTTTCCACAAAATCCAAATCCTATGAGAGAGAGTTGAGTGTTGGGGAGACTATCATTTGAAGCACAAGAGCAAGGAGTTCATCATCAACACACCATTTGTTACTTCTTGGAGAGTGGTGTCTCCTAGATTGGCTAGGTGTCACTTGGGAGCCTCCGACAAGATTGTGGAGTTGAACCAAGGAGTTTGTAAGGGCAAGGAGATCGCCTACTTCGTGAAGATCTACCGCTAGTGAGGCAAGTCCTTCGTGGGCGATGGCCATGGTGGGATAGACAAGGTTGCTACTTCGTGGACCCTTCGTGGGTGGAGCCCTCCGTGGACTCGCGCGACCGTTACCCTTCGTGGGTTGAAGTCTCCATCAACGTGGATGTAGGATAGCACCACCTATCCGAACCACGGGAAAAACATCCGTGTCTCCAATTGCGTTTGAATTCTCCAAACCCTTCCCTTTACATTCTTGCAAGTTGCATGCTTTACTTTCCGCTGCCAATATACTCTTTGCATGCTTGCTTGAATTGTGTGATGATTGCTTGACTTGTCCTACAATAGCTAAAATCTGCCAAGAACTAAAATTGGGAAAAGGTTAAGTTTTTATTTGGTCAAGTAGTCTAATCACCCCCCCTCTAGACATACTTTTGATCCTACATAGATGCTCTACATATGTGAGTTCAAACATCGATCCTCAATGCCCCGAACAGGCTAGTGAGCCACGGCTTCCTCGAATGTCACCGCCTCAGCGCAAAGGCCGTTCACCTACGCTACCCCAGGCCGTTCACCATGGTCACCAGAGCCCGTTCAACTCCACAGCTCTCAAGCCGTTCACCCCCAACAAAACACGCCGCATCGCTCAAGCAGTTCAAAGATTTGTCGTACCACAAGTTCAGAAGTGTGGCTTCACGAAAGAGAAGTGTGGGTTTCTAGCAGTATTTTTGGCAGAAGTTGCGTGTGATTCGTAGACCTTTATATAAAAAATGAGCAATTGTAGTCCTATAAGCTAATGCACATGACTAGTATTGACTATTGAGGCATGACATAAGTAGGCACAAAATATGGTTAGGTTCATTTTACAGAAAAAGCAATTCGTAACATAGGCTAACTTTCACGCTAGAAGAAGGCAGTACAGTTTAGCAGAGTGTTGTGTTGACTGACAGTATCCGTGTAGCAGTGCTAAAAAAGCAGAGGAGAGGAATGGTAGCTTACAGAGGTAGGCAACGCGGGGGTTGGCCGCCTCAACCTCGTTAGTGACACGGAGGATGGGTGCGATCTCCACGAGCGACGACGGCACCACCTCACTGTCGAAGATGGGCTCGCCGAGGTTGACGGTGGTCTGCATCCTCAGAATCCGGCGAGGCCCCGACGGCTACATCAGGCCGGCCAGGGAGAGCGTCCGCGATAGGGACGTCATCGCGATCAGTCTCTCTTCCCGTCACTGCCCTAACCTGAACGGGCGCGCGCGCACACACACATAGATGCAGAGCTGAGCATATAGTACATCGAGATAACTCCAGAAGGTTCTAGAAGGCGGGGTATTACCTTGCTCCTCTGGCCAACCGATTCCCCAACAAAATTCGGGCATGAGAGGAACTGGATTCCCCAAACAAATCCACCAATCGCCTGGAAACAAACGGAGCTCCGGGCCTAGCCCGTGCGTGAGATTCTCGGAATTCCAGAAAAATTAGTGCGCTCCGCGGCACGTGCTGCTCTCAATGACCTGGAAAGAGACGAGAAGCTCAGCGGAGGGAGCTGTAGAACCTCCTCGAAGCTTCTAGAAAAGTAGCAAGAGGCGAGGCGGAGGTCGCTGGAGTGAGCTATTACACCGCGCGTGCGGCTGGAAAAGCCAAACCCGCCAGCCCGCCGCCTCGGCCACCGCGACGTCCTTTCGTGCCGGCACATGAGAGCGGCGCGCCGGAACTGGTAGAGGCCTCCGCAGAAGCTACGTGCGGGGAGGTGGGGCAGCGCAGCTAGTCACAGACGAGGTGGTCGGCGGGAGGCGGAGGAGGGGGGAATATATTTTTCTATTAGGTGAAAGCATCAGTTCAATCATCTTAAATTCATCAGTACAACCGCCTAAATCCATCAGTTCAAGTAGGGTAACCGAATAATATTCTGTTACGCGTAACAGAATAGCCCACATGTATATATATATATATATATAATTCCGATCACGAGGAACTAGATGTAATGCCCCGTATGTAACTTGCCATATTTGTACTCCGACTCTTGCCATTTTTGGCTCTAAGTTATGAGATTCGTGGTTTGGTTCTTGACTTTGTTTTGCATTTTGTCCTTGTCATGCATTTCATATCATGTCATCATGTGCATCACATTTGCATACGTGTTCGTCTCATGCATCCGAGCATTTTCCCCATTGTCCATTTTGCAATCCGGCACTCCTATGTCCTTCGGCGCCCCCTTTGGCCTCTTTTCATGAGCGGGTGTTAAACTTTCTCGGAATGGACCGAGTTTTGCCAAGTGGCCTTGGCACACCACAGGTAGACCGCCTGTCAAGTTTCGTGCCATTTGGAGTCCGTTTGATACTCCAACGGTTAATCGGGGAACCGTAAAGGCCTCGTGTGTGTTGCAGCCCAACACCCCTCCAAAGTGGCCAAATAACCCATCCAAACCCCCTCCATCCTCTTGGTCATTCGATCATGATTGCGTGGCCGAAAACCGCACCCCATTTGTACTCTCCTAGCTCCCTCTACCTATAAATATGTGCCCCTCCCGGATTTTTCGCGCAGATGAAACCCCAGACACGTCCAGATATCACCGGACAAATCGCGCCGCCGCGTCCGGCCAACCGCGTGACGCCACGTGGCGCTCTGCCGCAGGCCCGCGTGGGGCCCTCCCTGGCTCATGCGTCCGCCGCCCCGCGCCCCCGCCAGCGCCCGAGACCGCCCCACGCACCCCAGCGCCGCCCGCCTTGCCGCATCGCCTGGATCGCCACCCGCCGGCGGAACTCCGGCGACCCCGCTCGGCCTCCGCCCGGTCCGGTCGAGGGCCGCCGCCGTCGACCTTCTCCGGCTGGATCCGCCCAGCTCCGGCGCCGCCCCGTCTTCCTCCACTACTCCGGCCGCCGTTCCCGCTCTCTCCGGCGAGTTCCACTCTGGCCATCCTCGATCCACGAGCTCCCAGATCCAGATCCAAACGAGGGTTGACCTGAAATTCCCTCTAAGTAATTTTTTGTACATTTTAAAGCCCTGTTCAACATGCCATAACTCTGTCATCATAGCTCTGTTTCTTGCGCATAATATATCAACTTGTTCATCTGGTTGTGCTCTTCATTTTGTTCCATTGTGACATGCTTGTTTGAGTCCATATTGATGCCCAAAACGTGGGTGCAAGAGGGCTATAAACTGTTAGTTCCTGTTAGTTAGCACATCTTGAGCATTTGTCATTTTTGCCATGATTATTGTGTGCTGCATATGGGCATGAGCTCTACATGTGTTTTGGGCTATGCCATGCCATCTCTACAGGGGTGTATGCCATGTATTTTTGTGATCAATGTGGTGACTAGCATAAGCATGCAAAGTAGCTCTCGTGATATTGCTGATTTCAGGGACTTAGAATTTCACTAAGTCATTTCCCTGCTGTTATTTTTATGCCATGTATTCATGTTGCTACAGAGATATCCATGCTTCTTTTGAGTATCTTCAGTAAGGATGATTTGGACATATGGTTGTGCTATATCCATCTAAGCCCCTGTTTGCATTTATGGAGTGCCCTAGCATGACTCAATCTTGCTCTACTTTTGCTATAAAATGTTCCTGGCAGATTGTTTACGTGTTATTCAATTTTGCCAAGGTTGTTGTAGTTGAACCATGCATGCTATGAGTTTGTTCTTACTTTGGTTAACTTCATGAACATGTCTTCTTGCTGGTAGTATGCTTATCTTGTCATGCAATGCCTTGTGTTGAGTGCATCAAGCTCGCAAAGATGCCTTGGTAATTCTGTTTTTGCCATGTCCAGTTTTCTGCCAAGTCTGAATCTGTTAACGAAACTTGCTATGTTTACATGGGTGCCATCATATCTTCTGATCCTTTTTGGCTTATGGTCAGTAAGGTATTTTTGTTATATGCTTTGAGTATATTTATGTCATGCCTTTGTTTGTTATGTTTTGTTCCTATAGCATGTTGTTATCTTTCTCTAAACATTGCTTCCTGATGTTAAGTCCTGACATGTCAGTATTTTCACTAAGTCTGTGATGCTGATATCTTTTGCACTTTTGCCATGCTTGTTTGGACCTGCTCTTGTGTGATTTAGCCATAGCTCAGTGTTCATCTTTTGTCAAGCATCTTGACTAGATCACTGCCATGTGCTTTGTTGCTATGTTGGAGTTCAGTAGCTTAGTTTCTTGTTGCATTCTAGATGGCATCGTGTTGTTAATCGCGGAATTGTGCCATTCTTGTTTTGCTTGCCATTTGCAAACCGTGCATCCGATTCCGGTGATCTTTATATCGATTTCGACCAAAATCAACTCATCTTTCCAGCGGCACTCTTGGTTTGCCAAGCTGAGGCCTAGTTCAATCTTTTCCTTCCAGAGCTTGCATATGCATTGCATATCACATCTCGCATATCATACCATGTTTTGCATCATGTTGCTTGCGCATTGCACCATGATTGATTGTTGGTCCTTTGCTTGTGTTCTTGCTTTGGGTAGAGCCGGGAGACGAGTACGTGATCGAGGAACCTATTGAGTACGCTTACGAGGATCAGGCTTTCGTCAACTCAGAGAACTTTGCAGGCAAGATGACCATACCCTCAAAATCACTTCTATCTTTGCTTGCTAGTTGTTCGCTCTATTGCTATGCCGCGATACCTACCACTTGCTATATCATGCCTCCCATATTTCCATGTCAAGCCTCTAACCCACCTCGTCCTAGCAAACCGTTGTTGGCTATGTTACCGCTTTGCTCAGCCCCTCTTATAGTGTTGCTAGTTACAGGTGAAGATGGACTTTGTTCCTTATTGGAACATGATTATTGTTGGGATATCATTATTATATATTGTTTACTTTAATGCACCTATATACTTGGTAAAGGATGGAAGGCTCAGCCTTATGCCTGGTGTTTTGTTCCACTCTTGCCGCCCTAGTTTCCGTCATACCGGCGTTATGTTCCTTGATTTTGCGTTCCTTACGCGGTTGGGTTATAATGGGAACCCCTTGACAGTTCGCCTTTAATAAAACTCCTCCAGAAAGGCACAACCTTGGTTATACCATTTGCCACCTAAGCCTTTTCCCTTGGGTTCCGCGGACTCAAGGGTCATCTTTATTTTAAACCCCCCCGGGCCAGTGCTCCTCTGAGTGTTGGTCCGAAACGGGCAGCCTACAGGGCCACTTCGTGGACAACTCGAGGGTTGGTTTTACTCGTAGCTTGACCTATCCGGTGTGCCCTGAGAACGAGATACGTGCGACTCCTATCGGGATTTGTCGGCACATCGGGTGGCTTTGCTGGTCTTGTTTTACCATTGTCGAAATGTCTTATAACCGGATTCCGGGTCTGATCGGGTCGTCCTGGGAGAAGGAATATCCTTCGTTGACCGTGAGAGCTTGTGATGGGCTAAGTTGGGACACCCCTGCAGGGTTTTGAACTTTCGAAAGTCGTGCCCGCGGTTATGGGCGGATGGGAATTTGTTAATATCCGGTTATAGAAAACCTGTCACTTAACTTAACTAAAACGAATCAACAGCGTGTGTAACCATGATGGTCTCTTTTCGACGGAGTCCGGGAAGAGAACACAGTCTCGTGTTATGCTTGAACGCAAGTAGTTTCAGGATCACTTCTTGATCAATTCTAGTTCACGACCGTGCTTTCACTACTAGGAAAAGGGCTATAGATGATATAGACATTAATGGCGCATCGTGTATGTGGTGCGCCACTGCTATATAGCAGTGGCGCACCAGATACAGGTGCGCCATTAGTAATATGGCGCACCTGGTGTCTGGTGCGCCATTAGTAGTTTTTAAAAAAATTGTTAGTAATGGCGCACCATGGTATAGTGCCCCATTACTAGTTGACATAGTAATGGCGCACCACACCCACCGTGCGCCATTAGTAGTTTTGAAAAAAAAAAAAAAAAATTTGTTAGTAGTGACGCACGAGTGGACAGTGCGCCATTACTAGTTTTAACTACTAAGGGCGCACTATCCCGTGGTGCACCATTACTAACAATTTTTTTAATTTTTTTTCGAAACTACTAATGGCGCACCAGACACCAGGTGCACCATTAGTAATATATTACTAATGGCGCACCACACATCAGGTGCGCCATTAGTAACCCTGGTGCTAAATGCACCCCCCCGGTGGACCGCCTTTTCAGTTTTAAAAAAAATAAAAGAAAATGATGGAAATGTCAAAAAAAAATAAAAGAAAATAAGTTTCCCATGTGATATGTGGTCTCGTTGTTGGGAAAATTTACAAATATGAATTTCTACTTTATTTGCAAAATCTCTCTGGAATTTAGTAAAATGGGCATAACTTTTGCATACGAACTCGGATTTAAAAGTTTTTTATATGAAAAACCATCTACTCAAAAATTTATATATGAATTAAACTTGGGGAACCCCGTCCAACATCTTCAAAATCCCCAAAAACCTAACAGAACAAAAGATACAGGGCTTTTAAGATCTAGAGGGGGGAATGAAAAAAAATTCAAACTTACTAGTGGCGCACCATTTGCTAGGTGCGCCACTAGTAACAGAAAAAATTGGTTTCAAAAAAATGGAATTTTTTTCAAAATATGATACGTAATATGACCGGGAAGTTTGAAATATTATTTCAAAATTTCATCACACTCATGAACATGAACAAAGTCCTAGACATCAACACAGTTTAATAGGATTGATATGATATATATATATATATATATATATATATATATATATATCAACAAGTGCCTGTGAAGTGAGCTGGTGCTGGGGTTGGATAGAACTACGGTTAAGCGTGCTCGGGCTAGAGTAGTGTGAGGATGGGTGACCTTTCAGGAAGTTTGACCACAGAGTGCGATTTGACTTGAGATTAAGCATATTGACCCGAGATTAAGCCATAGTGACTCGAGATTAAGAAAAAACAAAAAAAAATTGAAAAAAAATTCCGAAAAAAATTTGTTAGTAATGGCGCACTTCTATGTGGTGCGCCATTACTAAGCCAGATAGTAATGGCGCACCGTGGGATATACTAATGTTGCACTGCCCGCACATTAGTAAAAAATTCTAATGGCGTGATGCTAGTGGCGCACCTGCAGTGTGCCATTAGTAGCCAAAACAGGTGCGCCACTAGCAGGCCTTTTCCTAGTAGTGTTTGCTCCTCTTCTCGCCCTCATTTGCGTAAGTTAGCCACATATATGCTAGTGCTTGCTGCAGCTCCACCTCACTACCTTTTCCTACCCATAAGCTTAAATAGACTAGATCGCGAGGGTGTGAGAATGCTGAGTCCCCATGACTCACAGATTACTTCCAAAACCAGATGCAGGTGCCAAGGATGCCACTGCAGAGGACGTGACCGAACTCAAGTGGGAGTTCGACGAGGATTCGGGGCGTTACAATGTTTCCTTTTCGGACGATCAGTAGTGGAGCCCAGTTGGGGCGATCGGGGATCTATTGCATTAGGGGTTGTGTTTCCTTATTTGGTTCTGTATTCGGATCTTGATTGTATCTGCATGATGTAATGCTATATTTATGTATTGTGTGAAGTGGCGATTGTAAGCCAACTCTTTATCCCTTCCTTATTCAGTACATGGGATGTGTAAAGATTACCCCTCTTGCGACATGCCTACTATGCGGTTATGCCTCTAAGTCGTGCTCCGACACGTAGGAGATATAGCCGCATCATGGGTGTTACAAGTTGGTATCATAGCCTTCCCTGACTTAGGAGCCCCCTGCTTGATCGAATCGATGAAGTTGTTGAGTCTAGAAAAATGTTTTGAGTCTTATAGGATTATATATATCGGAGAGTAGGATTCTTTTTACTCCTCAGTCCCTTCGTTGCTCTGGTGAGGCCTCCTGACGTAGACTTTTGACTCTTCTCTTCTCAAATTTCACGAAAAAAAATTTAGGATCACGCGGGTATCTTGGAATCATTCCGATGGTTTTGTGAAGAGAACATTGTTCTTGGTGCCTCCTGACATTTAGGGGTTGTGGCAGTGTCCCGGGGAGTTGAGCTCCGAGGTGTTGTCATCACAATTTTATCGTTGCAGTTTTGGAATACCTGAGTTCGCCGACATCGAAAATTTCCTTTATGCAGTTGTTGGTGAGATAACCTCGACGCCACCCAGTACTGGGGCGGGAGTTCGGGAGTATTGCCATAACTCGTATAATGAATGCTTTTCGAAGGTTGAGGTAAATGATTTCTGAAGGTTTCTTGTTTATGTGTTGAAGGATGGATATAGCTGGATGTAGGATTTGCTAGTTTTGGGTGAGATATTATGCTTCCCCTGTATCCCCAACACCCATTGCATAACCAGAAAGTTTCGGGAGTTTCATAGGTGGGAATTCATGTAGCTCTAGTATTTCTTCACGCAGATATTTGGTTTATGATTGTGTAATCCTTACCAATTATTTGTTCATATCCGTACCTTGTTGTTTTATTCATCTATATCTATCTAAGTGGCTTCTCAACTTTATGGAAGTGTGATCATTTACTTTGGAATTCATTCGTTCATCCTTGTTCGAATGTTAAGGCTATATGTTGCCATTTTGATCCATTCATTCAGCTTGAATATATGTCTGTCAAGATGCTAACGGATATCAACCTCTTCAGGAAGGCTCCTGCAACGCGTCAGAATCTGGAACCTCCGCCACCACCTCCACCTCCGGAGGCATGGAAAGCTGTCATGGCCGCTACCAACGCCAACATGCAGATGCTTTTGCAGCTCTTGCAAGTGCGCAACCAAGGAAAACAAGGCCAAGGCAACAATCAAGCTCAGTTTGCTACACTCAACCAGTTCCTCGCAAACCAGCCGAAGTCCTTCAGTAACTGTGTCGAGGCCACAGACGCTGACGATTGGCTCATGGATATCTACAAACATTTTGAGTGTAGCAATGTCAGGCCTGAGGACTTTGTCAAGTTTGCTTCGTTCCAACTCAAAGACCAAGCTGCTGAGTGGTATGAACAATACAAAGATTCCAGAGGAGGTCGTGTGATTACCTGGGATGATTTCCGCCGGGACTTCAAAGCTCACCACATTCCTTAAAGTGTTGCTGAGAGTAAGCATGAGGAGTTCCGCAATCTGAAGCCAGGCAGCTTGTCTCTTTACCAAAACAACATCCTGTTCCAGAGGCTCGCTCGCTTCGCCAACAAGATGTCCCTGATGAGAAGAGCATGATTTATCAATTCAGAGGTGGCCTTAGAGAAGATCTGCAACTAGCTCTCGTGCTTTTTGAGCCGACCAAGTATGATGATTTCTACAACATGGTACTAAAGCAAGAGGCCGCTCAGCTCAAGTGCGATGCTTCTAAGAAGAGAGTCAGGGATGCCACTCAATCATCTTCTTCAACTCAAGTGACAGCTAAGCAGCAAAAGTTCCGGTTGCCTCCTCCTCCTCCATTCCGTCAGCCTTACCAGCAGAAGAGTAAAGGTGGCAATGGATCTTCCCACCCACCCAACCCAGACTATCAGAACAAAGCTTCGTCTCATGCTCCAAGGTCAAGTGCTCCGTATCACCGTCCGCTCTCAGAGGTTACTTGCAACAAATGTCAGCAGAAAGGGCACTATGCAAACAAATGCTTCAACCAGAGGCGCCTTTCGCCTCCTCCTCCTATGAGATCTACCAGCAATGCAGTGGTCAAGCATAATCCCAAGCATGCCAAGGTCAACATGATGAACGCAGCTCAGGCAGAGGAATCTTCAGAAGTGATCATGGGTAACCTTCCTTTTAATGATATTCCTGCAAAAGTTCTTTTTGATACTCGTGCATCGCATTGTTTCATGTCAAGACCATTTTTTGCCAAGAATGAATTCACTTCTTCTCATTTGGGAAAATCCATGGATATCGTTTCTCCGGGTAAACGGTTGAGTGCCAGTTTGATGGTTCCGGATGTTTCTATAAAGATGGGTGATTATAAATTTCTGTCCTCTCCTATGGTCCTTTGTAACTCAGATATTGATCTAATTCTCGGCATGGACTGGCTTTCTAAGCACAAGGCTCAACTTGATTGTGCTTCCAGGCAGATTCAATTGACACACTCGTTTGAGGATGTGATCATCTTTGCTGCTCGGGATGATACCATTCGACTGTTTTCTCTCAATGAGAACCGCGAGTTGAATGCCATCTCTCAGTTTCCAGTTGTTTGTGAATATCAAGACGTTTTTTCCAGAAGAGCTTCCAGGAATGCCTCCTCACCGCCTAGTTGAATTCGTCATCGATCTTGAGCCTGGCACGGAACCTGTTTGCAAACGTCCTGATAAGCTTGGACCAGAAGAGTTGAAGGAGCTGAAGAAACAACTCGATGTACAAGAGCGTATGGGTCTAATCCTTCCGAGTTCTTCTCCATGGGGTTGTGGTGTTCTTTTTGTCAAGAAGAAGGATGGCACGGACCGACTTTGTGTCGACTACCGTCCATTGAACAAGAAGACCATAAAGAACAAGTACCCACTTCCCAACATCAATGAGCTATTCAAACAACTCAAAGGTGCTCAAGTATTCTCCAAGCTTGACCTCCGTATGGGCTATCATCATATTCACATTCGTGAACAAGACATCCCCAAGACAGCATTCAGAACAAGCTATGGTTCTTATGAATATACTGTCATGTCTTTCGGCATTGTCAATGCTCCTCCAACATTCTCTCGCATGATGAACTTCATCTTCAACCCTTACACAAATGATTTCGTCTTGGTGTATCTCGATGATATTTGGTCTTTTCCAAGAACAAGGAGGATCATGCCAAGCATTTGAGATTGGTGATGGACAAACTCAGAGAACATCAATTCTGTGCGAAGTTTTCAAAGTGTGAGTTTTGGCTCGATGAGGTTCTCTACCTTGGCCATATCATCTCTGCCAAGGGCATTGCTGTTAATCCTGAGAAGGTGTCTGCAATTGTGAATTGGGAACCGCCTCAGAATGTGAAGCAACTCCATAGTTTCCTTGGGCTTGCAAGCTATTGTCTAAGATTCGTTGAGAATTTCTCTAAGATTGCAAAGCCCCTTTCCAACCTCCTCCAGAAGCATGCGAAGTATGTCTGGACGCCTGAATGTGACATCGCTTTCAACACCCTCAAAGAGAAGATAGTCACAGCTCTAGTTCTGACTCATCCTGATGAATCCAAACCATTCGAGGTTTTCTGTGATGCTTCCCTGCAAGGTCTCGGTGCTGTGTTAATGCAAGAGAAGAAAGTTGTGGACTATACCTCTCGCCAGTTGAAGCCCAATGAAAAGAACTACCCCACTCATGACCTCGAGTTGGCAGCAGTTGTCCATGCTCTTTTAACATGGAGACATCTTTTGCTGGGAAGGAAAGTGGACATCTTCACTGATCATAAGAGCCTCAAGTACATATTCACTCAACCCAACCTCATCCTCAGGCAGACTCGTTGGGTCAAGATGATTCAAGAGTATAATCCGAGTATTGAATATACTCCAGGCAAGGCCAATGACATTGCTGACGCTTTGAGTAGGAAGGCTTACTGCAACAGTTTGATTCTCAAGCCCTTCCAACCGGATCTTTGTGAAGCTTTCCGCAAATTGAATCTCCAAGTTGTTCCTCAAGGATTTCTTGCCAACCACCAAGTATCTCCTACTTTGGAAGATCAGATTCGTGAGGCTCAACTTCTTGATGCAATGGTGAAGAAGGTGGAGAATGGGATTGCCAAGAGCCAACCCAAGTACAAGTGCTATCGCCTTGATGACAAAGATACTCTATTCTTCAAGGATCTAATTGTTGTTCCTAAAGGGGACCTTCGTAAAGTCATTATGAACGAGGCTCACAATTCACTCCTATCTATTCATCCTGGAAGTACAAAGATGTACCATGACCTCAAGCAGTTGTATTGGTGGACTCAAATGAAGCGAGAAATTGCTCAGTTCGTGAATGAATGTGATGTCTGCAGAAGAGTGAAAGCAGAACACCAACGACCAATTGGTCTCCTCCAACCTCTTGCCATTCCAGAGTGGAAGTTCGACCATATTGAGATGGACTTCGTGACTGGATTTCCCAAGTCCAAGCATGGCAATGATGCTATCTTTGTTGTCATCGACAAGCTTACTAAAGTGGCTCATTTTCTTTCGATCAAAGAATCTATCACAATAGCTTAGTTGGCAAAACTATATACCTCCAGGATTGTCTCCTTGCACGGCATTCCGCAGTTGATATCTTCAGATCGTGGAAGCATCTTTACCTCTAAGTTTTGGGATTCCTTCCAGAAGGCCATGGGCACCAACATTCGCTTCAGCACAGCCTTTCATCCTCAAACTAGTGGCCAAGTCGAGCGAGTCAATCAAATTCTTGAAGACATGCTCAGGGCTTGTGTCATTTCCTTCGCTATGAAGTGGGAAGATTGTCTTCCATATGCCGAGTTCTCGTACAACAACACTTTCCAAGCGAGTTCGGGCAAGGCCCCATTCGAGATTCTCTATGGCAGAAAGTATCGTACTCCTCTTAATTGGTCAGAGACTGGTGAACACCAAGTTCTTGGCAATGACTTAATCACAGAAGGTGAAGAAATGTGCAAAGTCATCCGTGAAAATCTCAAAGCCGCGCAATCGCGCCAGAAGAGTTACTATGATAGCAAGCATCATGACTTAGCTTTCGAGATTGGAGACCATGTCTACCTCCGCGTCTCTCCAATGAAAGGCACTCGTCGCTATAGTATCAAAGGGAAGCTTGCCCCTAGATACGTGGGTCCTTTCAAGATCATTGGCAAAAGAGGTGATCGCGCCTATCAACTTGAGCTTCCATCCAACTTTGCAAACGTGCACGACGTGTTTCACGTGTCTCAGCTTTGCAAGTGTTTCAAGACGCCTAAGCGCACCATCAACTTCGAAGAGATTGATCTCCAAGAAGACATGTCTTATCATGAGCATCCCGTTGCTATCCTGGAAGAAACTGAGCGCAAGACTCGCAACAAGTCTATCAAATTCCTGAAAGTGAAGTGGTCACACCATTCCGACCGAGAAGCCACCTGGGAACGCAAGGACCACCTTCATTCCGAATATCTAGAGTTCTTTCAGTCCTAGATCTCGGGAGGAGATCCTTTCATAGTGGTGGAGTGTTGTAACGCCCCGGATGTAACTTGCCATATTTGTACTCTGGCTCTTGCCATTTTTGGCTCTAAGTTATGAGATTCAGGGTTGGGTTCTTGACTTTGTTTTGTATTTTTGCTTGTCATGCATTTCATATCATGTCATCATGTGCATCGCATTTGCATGCGTGTTCGTCTCATGCATCTGAGCATTTTCCCCGTTGTCTGTTTTGCAATCCGGCACTCCTATGTCCTCCGGCGCCACCTTTTGCCTCTTTTCATGAGAGGGTGTCAAACTTTATCAAAATGGACCGAGTTTGGCCAAGCGGCCTTGGTACACCACCGGTAGACCGCCTGTCAAGTTTCATGCCATTTGTAGTCCGTTTGACACACCGTAAAGGCCTCGTGTGTGTTGCACCCCAACACCCCTCCAAAGTGGCCAAATAACCCATCCAAACCACCTCCACCCTCTCGGCCATTCGATCATGATCGCGTGACCGAAAACCGCACCCTATTTGGACACTCCTAGCTCCCTCTACCTATAAATATGTGCCCCTCCCGGATTTTTCACGCAGATGACACCCTAGCCTAGCCCCTCTCCGCCGCCGGACACGTCTGATGAAGCTATGTACCTAGGGTAGGGGCATGGGCCTGTCCTAAGAGCCCTACCCAAGGACATCCCTGGAAGAAGTCACCTTTCAATCGACTTGAAGGTATCCCACTCGACGGATTCAAGACACTCGACCAGGAAGCTACCACTCGACTACGAAGCCAACCACTCGACTGACAGGAGATCTAAAGTCACTCCGCAAGCAAACGGTAGGCCATTAAGTAGTCTTTATGGTCATCATAGCACTTTATTAGGGACGTTACCAGTAACGCCTAGTCTTAATGTATTTTAACCCTGCATTACTGAGGACCGGAGGGGTCTGGCAAACTCTATATAAGCCACCCCTCCTCAATAGCAGGGGTTGGCACCCCTGTAATTCATACACACATAATCCAGTCGACCGCCTCCGGGCACCGAGACGTAGGGTTGTTACTTCCTCCGCGAAGGGCCTGAACTCGTACATCCTGGTGTATTTACAACTTCTCCATAGCTGAGACCTAGCCTCTCCATACATACCCCCCTACCTCACTGTCAGAGTTAGAACCACGACAGTTGGCGCCCACCGTGGGGTAGGAGTCTTAGCGCCTAGTTGGAGAAGTTGTGATTTTTCCGATCCCTTTGATCATGTTTTTGTGCGGAGATTTGGTGGAGAGCCGCGAGATCCGTCTCGGCGCACTCACGTTCATCACCGACAACTCCGCTTGGCTTCAGGAGGCTCCACTCGACATCGACGCCCTCCCCGTCCGCGGTGCGACGCACTTCCGCGCATGTGTTCGTTGCGTCCTCCTGCGGCAGTCGTCGACCCAGTATCGGTCGGCTCCCGTGTCATCTTCCCGCCCTGTCTCCCACCGGCGCAAGCGCTCCGGCCGGTCGAGACTTCAGAGGTGGGTGAGGCATGCCGTGGCCCGCCAGTCGGCAGCCCCACAAGTCGCGGAAATCGAGCCCGACGAATCCCTCTACGGCCTGTTCGACCTGTCAACTGGCTCCGTGGAGACCGCATCCGAGTGCGACAGCAGCGACCCGGCGGCTGAGGTTCTGGCGGTCGATGGAACACACAGTCCTCCCGGTTTCCCTCGCACCGATGGAGGCGCGGGTGGAGGCGACCCGTCGCATCCCCACGATGAGTATCTCCCCGAACCTCTCACGTCATTGCAGCGAGAGGAGCTTCGCCGCCGGAACATGGATGCACTCCACACTCCTATCGTCGGAGAAACCCCAGAGGCCCGGGCCTTGGAGGACGCGCGCTTGGCTAACTTGGCCGAGCGCACTCGACTGGAGAATCTCCAGCGAATACTCGACGAGCAAGCGCGTCAGCGAGCTCCCGAGTCCAGTCGACGTCAGCTCTTCCCGCCTACGCAGGTATATCAAACCCCAGTTCAGAATTTGGCAGCCGCGGCCCGTATAGCAGAATCGATTCAGCCCTCCCAGTCGGAGGCTGGCAGGGGCTTGTTGCAAATCAGAGCGTTGCTCCGGGCAGCGGGAAACCAGAATTCCGCTGTTTCTCAGTCGCGGAATAGGATCCATAGTCGATCCGTTGCAACGGATACAGTCCAGTCGGCTCACAGCCCAAGATCGCCCCCGAGGCGTGAGGGACGCGGAGACCGGGACAATCAGTATAGAAGAAATGAGCAGTATGATCACCGGTTCGATCGACGTCGAGTGCCAACCGCTCCCCCGAGGAGTGGGTCATATGCGCCTCGACAGCAGGATGACAGACACCCTCATAGTGTTGGGCGGAGAGTTCCAGTCGGCTCACAGCCCAAGATCGCCCCCGAGGCGTGA
>NC_057806.1:206808987-206814670 GCF_018294505.1 Triticum aestivum
AGAAGAAATGAGCAGTATGATCACCGGTTCGATCGACGTCGAGTGCCAACCGCTCCCCCGAGGAGTGGGTCATATGCGCCTCGACAGCAGGATGACAGACACCCTCATAGTGTTGGGCGGAGAGTTCCAGTCGACCCCAGGGACCCAAGCTTTGATGCGAGATCCATCCTCGTTCAGGGTCTGGTCGACAGGAACAGAGCTCACCGAGAAGGCCACGACAGAGGTGCGCCTGCCAGCAGCAGAGTACGTGTTTCGGGGCCAGAGTGTTTCAGTCGAGCCATCAGGGCCGCAGTGATTCCTCCCAACTTCCGGTTGGCGACTGGAGTCAGCAAGTTCACCGGCGAGTCTAAGCCTGACACTTGGCTCGAAGACTACCGAGTGGCTGTCCAGATTGGTGGCGGCAATGATGAGGTGGCTATGAAGCATTTGCCTCTCCTGTTAAAGGGCTCAGCCAGAGCATGGCTGAATCAGTTAGCACCCAGCAGCATCTACACTTGGGAGGATCTCTCTCGAGTGTTTGTCACGACCTTTGAAGGGACATGCAAGCGACCGGCAGGCCTTACAGAATTGCGGTCTTGCGTGCAGAAACCGAGTGAAACTCTGAGGGATTACATCCAGAGGTGGATCACTTTGCATCACACAGTTGAGAATGTACCAGATCACCAAGCAATTTGTGCCTTTAAAGAAGGCGTCAAGAACAGAGAGTTGAACCTGAAGTTCGGTCGGACCGGAGAAATGTCTCTGAATCGGATGATGGAAATCGCCACCAAATACGCTAACGGAGAAGATGAAGATCAACTCCGGAGTGGCAAGCAGAAAGCAGTCGCCCAGGAAACCGGAGGCAATTCCAGTCGGAAGTAGAAGCGGAAGGCCGAGCCAGCCGCTCCTGGGGAGGCCCTGGCCGTAACCCAGGGAAAATTCAAGGGAAAACCCAATGGGCCCTGGAACCCCAAGAAAGTCAAGGATCAAGATGGAAATGATGTTTTGGATCTGCCATGTCACATCCACACCAAGAAAGATGAAGAGGGTAATCTTATTTACCCAAAGCATACCACTCGACAGTGCCGGCTCCTGATCCAGCTGTTTCAGGGCAAGCAGTCCAAAGACAAGGGAAAAGAGTCAGACAGAGTTGAGGACAAAGAAGATAGTGACGATGGATACCCCCAAGTCAATTCCACCTTGATGATTTTTGCTGATGCCGAAAACCAAAGTCGACTGAAAGTCATTAACCGTGAAGTGAATATGGTTGCCCCGGCAACACCCAGCTACCTGAAGTGGTCTCAGACTGCCATCACGTTCGACCAGTCCGATCACCCTGCGCACATTGCCACCCCTGGGAGGCAAGCTCTGGTGGTCGATCCAATTGTCGAAGGCACTCGACTGACCAAAGTCCTGATGGATGGTGGCAGCGGCCTGAACATACTGTATGCAGAAACGTTGAAAGGGATGGGCATTCTGATGTCCAGGCTCAGTGCCAGCAACATGAGTTTCCATGGAGTCATTCCTGGAAAGAAAGCCGAGTCACTCGGCCAGATTGCTCTCGATGTGGTTTTCGGTGATTCAAAGAATTACCGCAAGGAAAAGTTGACATTTGAGGTTGTGGACTTCCAAAGTGCTTATCATGCTATTCTGGGCCGGCCAGCTTATGCACGCTTCATGGCTCGACCATGCTATGTGTATCTCAAGTTGAAGATGCCCGGCCCCAGATGTGTGATCACCGTTACAGGCAATCGGAAGAAAGCAGAGGAGTGTTTTCAGAAAGGATCAAAGATCGCTCATGCTCAGATGTCACTAGTTAAGCTGCAAGAGTACCAGAAGACTGCTGATCCGAGTGAATTGCTGCGAGCCAAGAAGCCAGCTTCAGAATCAGCTTTTCAGTCGTCCGGTGAAACTAAGCCAGTTCACATTCACCCGACCGACCCCAATGCTGCTCTGACTCACATCTCAACAGCGCTCGACTCCAAACAGGAAGAAGCGCTCATCCAGTTCCTCCGTGAGAACTGGGACATCTTCGCATGGAAGCCTTCTGACATGCCTGGAGTTCCCAGGGGGCTGGCTGAGCACCGTCTACGAGTCGACCCGAAGTTCAAGCCTGTGAAAGAACATCTTCGACGGTCCGCCGTCCAGAAGAGGAAAGCTATTGGCGAGGAGGTGGCTCGGCTCTTAGCAGCGGAGTTCATCCGAGAGATTTACCACTCCGAGTGGCTCGCCAATGTTGTCATGGTCCCCAAGAAGGACAAGTCACTTCGCATGTGCATTGACTTTAAACATATCAATCGGGCCTGCCCGAAAGATCATTTTCCTCTCCCCCGCATCGACCAGGTAGTCGACTCGACCACGGGGTGTGAGCGTTTGTCTTTTCTAGATGCTTATTCAGGGTACCATCAGATCCGTTTGTATGGACCCGACGAGATCAAAACGGCTTTCATCACCCCATTCGAGTGCTTCTGTTATGTCACCATGCCCTTCGGCCTCAAGAATGCTGGAGCCACGTTCATGAGGATGATTCATTGCTCACTCAGATCAGTCGGAACGTAGAAGCATACATGGATGATATTGTGGTTAAGTCACGAAAAGGTTCCGAGCTGCTGACTGACCTTGCCGAAACTTTTGCTAACCTGAGAGGATATGATATCAAGCTCAATCCATCAAAGTGCACATTCGAAGTTCCAGGTGGAAAGTTACTCGGTTTTCTCGTTTCCGAACGAGGAATCGACGCCAATCCTGAGAAAGTTGGCACCATATTCCGGATGAAGCGCCCTGTGCGTGTGCACGATGTCCAGAAGCTTACAGGTTGCTTGGACACTCTAAGTCGATTCATTTCTCGTCTCGGTGAAAAGGCGTTGCCTCTTTACCGACTGATGAAGAAGTCTGACAAGTTCGAGTGGACTCGAGAAGCTGATGCAGCGTTTGCAGAGCTCAAAGCTCTGCTCTCCACCCAGCCGGTGCTTGCTGCCCCAATTAGTAAAGAGCCTCTACTGCTTTACATTGCGGCCACGGGACAAGTTGTCAGTACAGTACTTACGGTCGAGTGGGAAGAAGAAGGAAAGGCCTTCAGAGTTCAGCGCCCAGTATATTATGTGTCTGAAGTTTTGACTCCTTCGAAGCAAAGATATCCCCATTACCAGAAGCTTGTATATGGGATTTACATGACCACGAAGAAGGTTGCACACTACTTCTCTGACCACTCCATTACAGTCGTCAGCGACGCTCCACTGTCAGAGATTTTGCACAACAGAGATGCAAGTGGTCGAGTGGCGAAGTGGGCGATTGAACTCCTTCCCCTAGATATCAAGTTTGAAGCAAAGAAGGCTATCAAGTCCCAAGCAATTGCAGATTTCGTCGCCGAGTGGATTGAACAGCAGCTTCTGACTCAAGTTCACTCGGAGCACTGGACCATGTTCTTCGATGGATCTAAGATGTTGAATGGTTCCGGTGCTGGGGTAGTATTGGTCTCCCCCCGAGGAGATAAGCTCAGATATGTTCTCCAGATTCACTTCGATTCCTCCAATAATGAAGCAGAATATGAAGCACTCTTGTATGGGTTGCGCATGGCCATTTCACTCGGCGTCCGGCGCCTCATGGTCTATGGCGACTCAGATTTGGTGGTTAATCAGGTGATGAAGGAGTGGGACGTCAGAAGCCCAGCTATGACTGGCTACTTCAACGCAGTAAGAAAGCTAGAAAAGAAATTCGAGGGGTTAGAGCTTCATCACATCCCCCGACTGAAAATCAAGCAGCTAATGATCTGGCAAAGATAGGCTCCAAGAGAGAAGCCATTCCCAGCAACGTGTTTTTGGAGCACATCCGCTCGCCGTCAGTCCAGGAGGATCCTTTTACAGAAGAAGCCCCGCAACCGAAAAGTGCCACAGATCCGACTGAAGTCAAAATTCCTGCTGTGGTCGACCTAGTCATGGAGGTCTTGGCAATCACTCCCGACTGGATGATACCATACATCGCGTATATCTTGAGGAAAGAACTTCCAGAGGACGAAGAAGAGGCTCGACAGATCGTCCGTCGATCTAAAGCTTTCACAGTCATAAAAGGACAGTTGTATAGAGAAAGCGCAACTGGAATCGGTCAGAAGTGCATAATGCCAGAAGAAGGTCAGATAATCCTTGATGATATCCACTTGAGGACCTGTGGTCACCATGCGTCCTCTCGGACCATCGCGGCCAAAGCATACCGAGCGGGTTTTTACTGGCCCAGGGCAAACGAAATGGCGAAAGAGATAGTCGACAAGTGTGAAGGCTGCCAGTTCTACTCCAACATGTCACACAAGCCAGCATCAGCTCTGAGGACCATTCCACTCGTCTGGCCCTTCGCTGTTTGGGGACTGGACATGGTTGGTCCACTGAGAACAGGCAGGAGCGGATTCACACATGTGCTTGTGGCAGTCGACAAGTTCACCAAATGGATTGAAGCCAAGCCTATCAAAAATCTTGATGCTAGCACTGCTATCAGTTTCATCAGAGAGTTGATATTCAGATATGGGGTCCCGCATAGCATCATCACTGACAATGGGTCAAACTTCGATTCAGACAAGTTCAAAGCTTTTTGCGCCTCTCAAGGCACACGAGTCGACTACGCGTCGGTCGCGCAATCCCAGTCGAATGGACAAGCTGAAAGAGCAAATGGTCTGATTCTCAAAGGACTGAAGCCTCGACTGATGCGTGATCTCAAGCACGCAGCAGGCGCTTGGGTCGACGAGCTTCCGTTAGTTTTGTGGGGACTGAGGACCACCCCGAACCGGTCAACTGGAAGAACGCCATTCTTTCTGGTTTACGGATCCGAAGCCGTCCTGCCGAGTGATCTACTTCACAACGCCCCCAGAGTCGAGCTTTATAACGAAGACGAAGCAGAGCAAGCCCGGCGAGACGCAGTCGACCTCCTAGAGGAGGAGAGGGAAATGGCTATGATCAGATCGACCATCTATCAGCAAGACTTGCGTCGATTCCATGCCAGAAATGTGAAGAGTCGAGCCTTCCAAGAAGGAGATTTGGTCCTCCGAGTGGATCAACAGAAACCACACAAACTTGCTCCTACTTGGGAAGGCTCCTTCATCGTCACCAGAGTCCTCCACAATGGAGCATATCATCTCTACAACGTTGATCGCCGGATCGACGAGCCACGAGCTTGGAATGCGGAACTACTCCGCCCATTTCACACTTGAATTCTCACTCGGATGAGGTGTAATAAGAAAAACTTCTGTAGTTTATTTTTATCAAAGACAAGAGTGTCCCAGTTCTTCCTGTAATTGCTGTCACTTTTGTTTGCGTACGAAATCCCCCAGTGGGTAGCTTAGCTGCGAATCTGTTTCGCCTAAGTTTGCAAAAAAATCCTACCGAGTGGTGAGCCAGACTCCCACTCGGGGGCTTAGCTGCAGCCCAGTGCTCGCCTAAGTATATAAAAATCCTACCGAGTGGAGAGCAAACCTCCCACTCGGGGGCTTAGCTGCAGCCCAGTGCTCGCCTAAGTATATAAAAATCCTACCGAGTGGAGAGCAAACCTCTCGCTCGGGGGCTTAGCTGCAGTCCAAGTACTCGCCTAAGTATTTGAAAATCCTACCGAGTGGTGAGCCAGACTCCCACTCGGGGGCTTAGCTGCAGCCCAGTGCTCGCCTAAGTGTTTGAAAATCCTACCGAGTGGTGAGCCAGAGTCCCACTCGGGGGCTTAGCTCCAG
>NC_057806.1:206815659-206821031 GCF_018294505.1 Triticum aestivum
GTGCTCGCCTAAGTATTTGAAAATCCTACCGAGTGGTGAGCCAGACTCCCACTCGGAGGCTTAGCTGCAGCCCAGCGCTCGCCTAAGTGTTTGAAAATCCTACCGAGTGGAGAGCAAACCGCCCACTCGGAGGCTTAGCTGCAGCTCAGTGCTCGCCTAAGTGTTCAAAAATCCTACCGAGTGGAGAGCAAACCTCCCATTTGGAGGCTTAGCTGCAGCCCAGTGCTCGCCTAAGTGTTCAAAAATCCCACCGAGTGGAAAGCAAACCTCCCACTCGGGGGCTTAGCTGCAGCCCAGTGCTCGCCTATGTTCGGAACACGTCCCAATCCACAAGTACGGCAAGATGTGAATCAACTGTTACCTTTTCCTTCGGAGCTACACCACAAATACGAAGTTATTTCGAGTGAAGGCCAAGTTCCACTCGGCAGATAATTCCCGAAGATATTCAACGATAAATCAAGTTCGGATAAAACCCAAAGGTCCAAGACCTCAGATCAAAGTACTCAAGCCCTCGTCTCGACAGAGTTTAACGGTTACAGAATCCACTCGGCATTCCAAGGCAAATTTAAAGTGAAGCATAAAAGTTTTCATTCCTCAAGCGGAGGACTGGAAGGGGCGACGAACTCGTCCAAGTCGATCCCGTCTGCAATATGAGTAGCAGCAGCAATGAAAGTCTCCATGAAGTCTTGAAAGCTGTGCTTCCTGGTATTGGCAACTTGGATGGCGGCCAACTTTTCTTCTCGCGCCTCCTTGCAATGGACGCGGACCAGAGACAAGGCGACATCAGCACCACATCTAGCAGAAGATTTCTTCCATTCCGCCACTCGACCCGGGACTTCATCTAGTCGAACCATCAGGGACTCGAGGTTGTTCTGAAGCGTCGTTCCAGGCCAGAGTGATGTGTCGATCCGCGACATCGCAACCTTCAGCCGAGCAAGATAGTCAACAACGCTGGTAACACAAGACTCCAGTCGGAGCACGTTCATAGCAGCCTCATCCTTCACGAGAGAATTGGCGGGATCCAAGCCTAGCTCCACTCGACTGGTTTCCTCTTCAAAGCTCCGGCAAAATTCTGCAAACACGATTCAAGAATAAGACAGTGGCCTTACGCGGGCTTGGTAACTGCAAGACAGCCGGGTCGGAATAATTACCTTCGAGCATGACAAACAACTTCTTGGCGAGTCCACCAAGATAAGCCTCTAGATCGTTTACCTTCTCCGCCAGCTCACCTGCTTGGTCGTGCAGAACCATCTTGTCGTTCTTCAGTCGGCTGACCTCTCGATTAGCTGTCTCGAGAGCAGTTTTCAGTCTGGAGTTCTCCTGTTCAAGAGTTCCGACCGAAGCCAGTTTCTCTTCTGCAAGCTTCGTTTTGCTCGAGGCCTCCTTCTGTGCTTCGGCAAGATCTTGATCCTTCTTCTTCAGAGCTTCCTCCAGTTTATCTACAGAACGTCGAGTGAACTCAACATCAAGAATGGGCAAGAAAGGGAAGTCACCCGTCAAGAATGAGAAACCTCGCCAGCCATACCTTTTGCTTCGTCTCGCGCCTTCTGCAGGTTCTGTTGAGCGAGCTTCAAGTCAAGGTCGAGCTGGATCTGTTTGTTCTCCAACTCAGTGTAGAGAGCCACAAGTTCACAGGATTTCTGCAAAAGTCAGTCGACAGAGGTCCAAGATAAGTTGCTTCCGAGTAACCAAGAGACAATGATGACGTTTCCAAGACTACAACTGAATCAAAAACATTCAACAGTAGTCTCGGGGACTACACCCAGTGGGTGCACTCAGCGTGCCCCCACTGGTTTAATAAAAAAAATCGACTGCCCGCAGTCGACCGGATACAGTTTCATTCGACATGGCCTGGCCAGACCGAGTGAAGGAGTAAAACTACATCAACACTATATAAAGACTACAGTCGACTGCCAGCAGTCCACCGTAGTCTCGGGGACTACACCCAGTGGGTGCACTCAGCGTGCCCCCACTCGGCCAAAAAACTTAACAAAAACACCCACTGGGTGTACAGATTTAATAGATCTTCGGAAAAGAGATTCTTCAGACAGCATACCCTAACAGAACAAGCAGTGAATCGACTGAGCTGGACGTTACTCTGAAGAGCTGAACTCGCGTCATAAGCCGCTTGGCTGGCTTCTCGAACCACCTTGACCTGCTCCATCATGATGCCTGCCTGGTGTATAGCTTCCTTAGCTGCACCCACTTGGTCCTCAGGGACGTGGTGTGTGGCGAAGAGTGAAGGCGGATTTACGGTCGACGTCGAGGGCCGCACACTCGTCAGAGGATTGGCGAAAGTCACAGAAGCCCGGGTGGTATCGCCACCGTCTCGAGCTACGGCCTCAGGCGCCGGAGTGGATTGTGGAGTCTTGCCAGCCGGCGCTTTCCTGTTCCGCCTCACTCTCAGCGGCGCTTCGTCTTCGTCGTCAGGAAGGTTAATAACATGAGGAGGAGCTACGAGAAAAATTCAATCGACCAGAGTTATAAGAAATCGTCAGTCGATTCAAGGCAGAACATCAGTTATCATACCAGGGTTGGAAGTAACAGCATCTTCCATCTCTTGATCATCGTCCTTGGCGGAGATCTCAGAAGTAGCAGCACTGCAAAATTTGAAAGACAGTCAGTCGGCTCAGTGGATCGACCAAGGATCCGTCCACGATCGACAAAGGAGAACAAGTTCTATCATTACCCAGAAATGGTGGGGACAGCCATCCTCATCTTGGGCAGAGCCTTGGGTGGCTTGGACGGCGCCGCGCGGGGGTGCTTGGGAGCTTTTTCAGTCGGCGCTGGAGAAGAGGTCCGAGGGCGCTTCGACGACTGCCCAACGGGAGCAGTCGCCTTACCACGTTCCCGCGCAGGGTCGTGTGTAAGCTTGGATCGCCTTTCCGAGCGAGGAGGTTCAGCTTCCTCCTCCTCCTCCTCTTCGCTGGAGTCAACGTCGTCGTCTCCCTCTCCTTCACCGTCAGACTCCCACTCCCCCTGTTCGTCTCCGCTTTCGCCTCCGCTCGCCTCCCCTTCCTCGTCCTGCCCCTGTGCTCCGTTGGGTGTCGAGTACATCTCTGTAGTTGCCTAGAGAATAGCAGACAAGTTGAAAGTCAATCGACCGATTCAAAGAGAGCAAATGAAGAAAGCAAGATCTCAGTCGGGAACACAAGGTCAGACCTGGTCCACGTCGTATGTACTGTCAAGCGGGGGAACCCTCCTGGCTCCTCGGGGGTTGTCTTTGTTCCCTGTGATGCTCGACAGCCACCCTTCCAGCATCTCGTCGGTGACCTCCTCTAGGTGAACCCGAGTGGTGTCGTCGAGACCCGAGTACAGCCACGTAGGGTGGTCACGAGCCTAAAGCGGTTGGATGCGCCTCCGAAGGAAGACCTCCAGCAAGTCCATGCCGGTCACGCCCTCTCGGACAAGCTGAACCACTCGACCAACCAGCACCTTGACTTGCGCCTTTTCCTTCGGCAGCACTTTCAGAGAGGCAGGCTTTTGAGCTCGGTCCAGAGAGAAAGGGGGAAGACCAGTCGACTGCCCTGGGGTCACCTGGTCTTGGCAATAAAACCAGGTCGACTGCCAACCATGGACCGACTCGGGAAAAGTGATAGACGGAAAAGAACTTTTACCCCTCATCTGGATCGCCAGGCCCCCGCATAGCTGGATCACTTGCGTCTGTTCGTCACTCGACTTGGCTTTCTTTACCGATTGGGAACGGCAAGTGAAGATGTGTTTAAAGAGTCCCCAATGAGGGCGACAACCCAAGAAACTTTTGCACAAGGAAACGAAAGCCGCAAGATACACGATGGAATTGGGAGTGAAATGGTGGAGCTGCGCTCCGAAGAAGTTCAAAAAGCTCCGGAAAAAAGGATGAGGAGGTAGAGAAAATCCGCGATCAATATGGGTGGCGAGGAGGACGCACTCACCGTCACGAGGTTGGGGTTCGACTTCTCTCCCCGGGAGACGTGCAGCTTCATGGGGAATGACTCCCCCCTCGACCATGTCGTCAAGATCTTCCTACCGGATCACCGAGGGCATCCAGTCGCCCTGGATCCAATCCCTGGGCAGAGCAGTCCTCGAGGAAGATCCGCCCCGAGCGGACTTCTTCCCCTTCCCCTGCACCGTCGCCTTCTTCGCGCGCTCCAAAGCCGGTGTCTTGTCCTTCACCATCATCGTCGGCGAGGCTCGAACGGACCTACGGCGCTAGGATGAGAGCGGAGGTGGCGGAGGACCTTGCGGGGGGAGAAGGAAAGGTGAGAGCACACTGTTGGGGAGCCCCGAGCCGGCAACTTATAAGGAGCCGCTTCCGAGTGGCTGACCGGTAGGCCCAGGCGATCCCGTCAAATCCCGCAACAGGCGCGCGGGCGGTACGTGGAGAAAAAGGTGGCGTGGAGATCGAGGAGCTTCCATCCTATCCCATCCGACTACTTCGGCCGCCCCCGTCCCGCTCGCTTCCCAAAATTCAAATCCCGCGAAATCCGCGGGCTGCAGAACAACTCATCAAACTGAAGAGCCCGCTCGTGCCGGCACTCGGTATTCCACAAGTAAGGAAATTCACTCAACGAGAGACCAAGAATGGATCAAGGTGACCGAAAGAAGTTGACAACATCATCCGTGATGATTGATCCAGTATAAGACATTCGTGTAACGCTAAGAACCAGTCGGAAGGACCCCCAACTCCTTCCCCACTCGAACCTCGATCCATTCGGGGGCTAATAATGAAGCTATGTACCTAGGGTAGGGGCATGGACCTGTCCTAAGAGCCCTACCCAAGGACATCCCTGGAAGAAGTCACCTTTCAATCGACTTGAAGGTATCCCACTCGACGGATTCAAGACACTCGACCAGGAAGCTACCACTCGACTACGAAGCCAACCACTCGACTGACAGGAGATCGAAAGTCACTCCGCAAGCAAACGGTCGGCCATTAAGTAGTCTTTATGGTCATCATAGCACTTTATTAGGGACGTTACCAGTAACGCCCAGTCTTAATGTATTTTAACCCTGCATTACTGAGGACCGGAGGGGTCTGGCAAACTCTATATAAGCCACCCCCTCCTCAGTAGCAGGGGTTGGCACCCCTGTAATTCATACACACATAATCCAGTCGACCGCCTCCGGGCACCGAGACGTAGGGCTGTTACTTCCTCCGCGAAGGGCCTGAACTCGTACATCCTGGTGTATTTACAACTTGTCCATAGCTGAGACCTAGCCTCTCCATACATACCCCCCTACCTCACTATCAGAGTTAGAACCACGACAACGTCCGGATCTCATCGGACAAATCGCGCCATCGCGTCCGGCCAACCGCATGACACCACGTGGCGCTCCGCCGCCTCCTCCGCCGCTGGCCCCCCAGGCCCGCGCGGGGCCCTCCCCGGCCC